>NC_056735.1:1731724880-1731906461 GCF_019279795.1 Protopterus annectens | reverse complement strand
CCGGGATGTAAGTAATATTCCAATGTGGGCATAGCAGATGCCCATACCTCCCAAACCCTAAGAGCACATCCACTGGATAGTCCGTAAACCACTGGGGGAACACATAGGGAGTATACCATTGAACTGTCCCCGATTACCAGGGACGTCCCTGATTACGACTCATAATCTAACTCTGTCCCACCTAAACCCTCCTAGAACTAGTGATATTAGGAGGAAAGGTCGTAGAATACACGTAATGAATAACGACAACATTTATGAGTCATAAACAGCATGTACCCCAGACAATGTGTATGAATACGTATGCTCTGGGTCTGCCAATGTGTCAGGTTAATAGCACCAAATTTCTAAATGTGTCCCTGATGTTGCTATGCAGTGTCCCTGATTCAGTGTTCATTTTTCCCCATTCGTATGAGAGGTCTGATAGTGACAGAAAGCGCATATTCTGCTGACTACCTTAGAAAGATGATAGAATAATAGGTTAGGGTTACCACCTGTCCAACTTTGTGAGGGACAGTCCCTGTGGGCAGTTGTGTCCTGCAAAATAACTGAAAATATGGCAAATGTCCTGAGATTTTAGGGCAAATATTTTCCTATATTGTCTGTAGTAGTTGCATAAAACAATTATTTTGTATCTGAAACACCTAAATGTTATAAGAAACAGAATAAGCAACTGTATGTTATAAGAAACAGAATAAGCAACTATAATGCTACAGGAATAAGTTTTTATTTAGGCAAAACAGTGAAGTTCTTTCCTTTGTACTGGCTGTGGGTATGTTTTGCCCTGCAAAATCTAACGTTTCTACATAAAAGTCCCACATTGGGCAATTGAAAAGGTGGCAACCCTATAATAGGTATGCGGTAGCTTGACTCGGTCGACAGATGTGGGTCCCAAATCCCAATTACTTGTCTGTATTGAAGAGTCTCGGTTCCCATGTATCAGCCAGATGGGTGCAAATTGTAAGAGGAACACACAAATAATATGAATAAATCACTGGACAGGCCGCCGATTCTGTACAGTCAAACGGCATGCCGTCGCCTAATGGGCAGCCATTCCCGATACTGTAGGTATGTAATCCGATGTAATAGGCATCACAAGGTAATACTGTGGTCCTCGATCCCACCCAGGGGTGTGAGTGTCAGATGCAAGCACCAATTTCGGTGCATTTGCAAGTGTGGGAGTGAAGGGATGTAAGCCTATTTGGCTACCAGTATGCGAGTATTGCACTGGTAAAGCAATGTAGAGGCTAACCGAGTGTAAGAAGCTGTAACCAGAGGTTAGCATTGCTTAACCCCATGCAAACCCATCCACACCCCCTCACAACTGCTTTAATGTGCCTTACTCCCTCTGTATCCAATGGCCTTGTTCTGCCCTGCAACAAAATAAACGGCCTCTGCAAGGCTCGGTACCAGGACCCTGCACACACAGCTAATGTGATTTACCAATACGCCATGGCAGATATACAGACAATGGACAGTACCACAAACATATCATACAGTGCAGGGAAACACCAGTGACGCCTGTATTATGTAGAAGTGTTGTCCTATGTAATCTCAAGACTCCCTCAGACAGACATGTGTCATTCATACATGCAAACAGTTGTACATTGGCCGTATACATCTCTCTGTGCATGTAATGTACATTAACACAACAGTACCTGTCCAATCATTATGTGTGAACAGTACTCTTGCAAGGTGCTGTGTGCAACATCATCATCATGATAAAGGTAAATGGGGTAACCATAGAGAGACCGGTAGTGTTGTGTGTACAATGAGGTCATCCTCATCACATGTACCTGGACCATTTAGGAGTGATGTGCATAACAGGACCGTGCGCCTGAGGGACAGGGGTGAGGATAACAAGAGTATGTTGTGATGCATATTACAAGGGTTACCTGTGTCCAGTGGGCAAGTGTGTGAAATGGACAGCTATGTATAGGGCAGATGTTGTCTTAGGAGCCGATTGGCCTTATGTTTCCATAGGGTGAGGGTCAGATGTGAGGGAAGGAGAGTAGGTATGGCCGTGGAGGATAGGTAGGGTAGGATCACAGACAAGACAGCATACAGGGTCGGTATATGACACATGTGGGGGGATACACCTCGGACAGGGATGGGTGTTCAGCATTCACAAGCCCATGGGAACAGTGGGACGAAGGTTCCCAGCCATGGGCAGCCGCCACTGCACCTAAATAGCTGCAAAGGAAGCAGTGCTGGGGGCTGTCCAGGAGGGGCAGCATCACCCTGTAAGTGTGACACTCCACCCTTGAGCTTGCGCATCTGGCTTCGGAACCCCTTAGTGAGCTTCCAACGCAACACTTCCAGGACCGCACGGCAGCAGACATGTTCCTGTCTGGTCCTGTTCTCAGGGGGACATGCCCCATCCTCAGTGGTGGTACCACCAGAAGGTAGTACAGAGCCAACAGAGGTTGAGGTCCAAGGCTGGACCCCAGATGTGCTGGTGCCTGGTGCTATGGTCAGCTGAAGTGGGACAGGAGGTTCTGCCGGGACCTCCCAACCCATACAGTCTATGGTGTTGTAGTTTAAACCCACATATGGCTTAGTGACAAACAACAGCATTCAGGATTACCCACGACAGTATGCATAGATATCACCATCAACCCAACACAATAGATGGTATACATTTACAGAGGGTGCACAACGCATGCATATATACTGCATGACATCTGTACAATGTGTAGTAGACGTGTGACCACAGCTATTAACAGTTGCCCATTATTGGCTTGTCACTGGGAACCCCAGACAGTGTCTGTCATACCACTGTTTCATGTGACATATGTCCAGTCAGGGATGTGGTGGCAGTAACACATCCCTATCATCATGTACTGTCTGCAATCCTCACACTCTGCTCCTGCTGTGCACAGATATGTGTTCAGTGTGTAACACAGGAAACAAATGGTTCCACACACTGACCAGTTCACAAATGGCCCTACAGATGGGGGTCCCTCACGAACAGAGTACTGTCATGTCTGTATTAAAACATGCAGAATAGCCATTACCACACACAACATGTTAAACAGGCAGTAGTCTCAATGCAGCATAGCTACACTTACATGCTGTAGTCATGTGTGGCACATCACCCTCCTGTCTTTAGGCTATTTCCCACTGTGTATGATGTTTGAGGTACATCCAGATATCATCTGTACTGCCATTTCAGAACATGACATCCGGGTATCACTCACAGCGACTGTCATGGCCAAATACCAACATGATTTTCCAAGATAGTGTACTGTGTTTATCATGCGAATGGATATGGGAACACCATCACAGCTGTTCCACATGCAGTCAGCTAGAGGAGGACTGCAATAGGTGCAGAGGCCATCACCTGATCATGTCCATCACTTACAATATACATGCTGCTGAGCAGGTGTACACCTCCACATCCACCAGAGAGTGTGTGGGAGAGACAGGCAAAGTATACCAGAGAAGGGCTTGGAGACTAAACCCTAAGCATCATCTGCCACATGCATAACAGTACAGAGGTCAAACCCTGACTGACTAGTCATTACTATTACATATGCATGAAGTTATTACATGTGCCACAAAGCCAACATGTTGCTGTGCTGTAAGAACATATATGTGTGTAGGTGAGAGACATCTGCAACAGCGATATAGTAGACATACATTAGGTGTAGCACACATGGTTGTCCATGTGAACGGATGCCATTGTCACTACAACCACACTCTCTAATGGACTCACATTAACAATCTTTGCCAAGGCCACAAATATACATCCTAACTACTTAGTTTGCCATGCTGCAGTAATGCACAGGACTACATGTACCACAGGGGATATCTGGAGGTTCTATGGGCTAGGCATGTGAAAGTGTTTGACATCTGTTGGTATGCCAATGAGGGTTATACTGGGAGTGACTGTGGTTGGGAGCATCATAACCCACATGCAGACACAAGGTGCCAGTACTGACATGCATGTATGCATTGCTTCATGGGTGTGTAGTGGTTGGCTGTGCAAGATGGCTGTACAAGGCTGGTTGAGGGGTAATCCTTGGCATCATGTCACCCGACAATGGTGTGCAGTGTGGTACAGGGTCTAGTGTCTGCAATGTCCCACACAGATGAGTAGTGCATGATCTGCCCTGACATCCTGGTTGCCAATGTGTATGGCCATAGCTTTGCAATGCATGCCATGTCTGTGTTTGATAGTCCTTCACATGGACATTGCCTGGGATGTGCATGTCCCACAGTACTGTACAGTGACATGTACAGTTGTACCTGGTTTGGCAGGCACATGTTGTGTACACAGACTGTTATCCCCCAATACTGGCCTGGTGTGGCAAAACCTGCTTATAGTCAGCAGGTCAACCCTGCACCTGCATTGATAGCATGATACAGGTATTCCCTGGTGTCAGTGGCATTGGTGCATACAGGGCACATGTGTATGGCATTATATGGCCTCTGTGAATCACATTTGATGGCACCACATATGTTGCAGGCATCCAGTGGGGAACATAGTGAAAGCACACTGTCTGCAAATATGTGCTGATTGTACTGCTGTACAGGGTGCCATATCCTCTGCAGCCCACTGCATTCATACCATGCCTACTATCTGTCATCAATGTGCATGGCACGAGCAACATAGCGGGATATCCTAGGCAAGTGTGTTTGTGTATGGCACATGGTTGCAGGACATATACCGAGTACTAGTAGGGTTGCATACTTTGTTCACCAGGCCTTTGCCAGATGTAGGGGTATGGCTTGCCAACACAGTCCCGTGGCTGATTGACAGGTGTACTCCTCGTGAGGCAGCCAATGTGTTATAAGATGGACACCATATTGGAAAACTATAAAATCCACTCCCCAACATGTCCAGTGGTTAGACACTCACAACCACCTCTACACAGGCTCTGACAGCCAAACACACACACTTGCCATGTCCTGTATTGAATCCCTACCTACCGTATCACACTGCAATACGCTTTTAGGGCATGCTTTATGGCGAATACTGGGTTACAGCACTCTTATTCCTAGGTGGGTGACAACAGCAGGATTGACAAAGGTGGTCATATGATTTGTACAGAGAGTGCATACTCTACAAAGCACTGTACTTGTCTCACGCAGGCAGACACATACACACACACACATACACACAGTTGGCAAGTCTGGGATTAGAACACTGACCTAACTACTTTATCACACTAGAGCATTACACAATTAAAGAACGTGCTACTGAGATTACTGGGTCACAGCACTCCCAGAGGTGTATTTCTAGGTGGTGACATTATCAGTCTTGCCAAAGGTGGGTATAGGAATTGTATGGAGTGTGAGCAGTCTAAAAGCATTATTCAGTCCTCAGGCAGATGGAGACAAACACACACACACACACACACACACACACACACACACACACACACACACTTGGCAAGTCTGGTATTAGAACACCCACCTAACTACTTTATCACACTACAGCATTACATAGTTACAGAACGCGCCACCAAGATTACTGGGTCACAGCACTCCCAGAGGTGTATTTCTAGGTGGGTGACATCATCAGTCTTGCCAAGATGGGTATAGGAATTGTATGGAGTGTGAGCAGTCTAAAAGCATTATTCAGTCCTCAGGCAGATGGAGACACACACACACACACACACACACACACACACACACACACACACATATACACACACACACACACACACACACACACATGCGCCAGTGGTGGGAACAGAACACCTGCCTATCTACAGATCACTATTACAATACTGCATAGTTACGAGTCGCGCCACAGACACTACACATTTCAAGACTGTCATTATGACCTTCTAGGAATGCGGACATCAACAGGGATTCTGGCAGGTAAGATGTACATACCTGTGAACCTGTGCGTTTAAAGTAGGAATCCATCCTGAACTGGAGTATGCCCATCTGTGGAATGGACGACTACTATCATTAAACAGGGTTACAATGGCCATGCCCATACACATAGAGGCACATAACTGACACAAGGTGTCACTGGGCATGCTCACACACTTAGTAGCACAGGACTGTTTGGAATGCACTATGTGTCCATCTACACAAGGTTATACTGGGCATGCTTATACACGTAGTAGCACAGGGCTGTTTGGGATGCACTCTGATTTTAAACACAGAAGGCCACAGTGGCCATGCTATTACAGTTAGATGTAAAGAACACATTGTAATGTTAGTAGTTGTCATTGTTAGCAGGAACGCTGCACTACATATATCTGACACCAGTCTTATACACAACGTCTGCTGTTGTCCATCACCTTAGCTGTACCATTCTATACCAAGCACAATACTACCACTTGCAGTGATGTCTTGGTAGGAGTGGCAACAGCTTGACAAAACAATGAGCCATTGTCCTGCTGTAATTACGGGTTGTCCAGTGTTTGTCATTCCGGGATGACATAACTGAAAGTAGATAGGCCTTTGTCACATATCACATGCATCCATGATTCAAGTGAGTGAGGATAATACCTAGGTCGCATTCGCCCATATAGTGCCATTCCAAGGCAAATGTCCTAAACACAGGATAACACCCTGACACCTAGAGGACAACTGCATTGTATGCTTATGCTAACCAGTGCTAGATGTGTAGTGTTCAGAACACAGCTGTTCACTGTAGATCCAACAGTGGGGAATACTGACATCTGTGCAGTGAGGAACACCTGGCTGAAGGCTCTGTAGTGCACAATAGCACTACCACCATATACCTCAGAACCAGACATGTGGGCCATAACACAGGTATGGACCGCTCCAGGTGGTGGTGTCCCCACATACATAAAGGCCACTCACACGTACTGACCAGTACTCCCACAAAAGGCATCACAGGTGAGTCAGGTGCAAGGCACAGTGTCAAAAGCTGCATTCTAGGATGTAACCCTCAGACACCACCATGCCCTCAGACCACCAACACACATCCATACATGTGGTAGGACATATAATAGTACAACACCATGTGACCCTTGACCAGTGGACTGTACCTAGCTCTACATCAACTGTGCAGAGTACCCATGTACTGACACAGTTGCATCATGTGTTATGCAATGCAATGATACCAATGTTTGTTACCAGGTCAGCTGTACACATACCAGGGGCCCTCGGTTATTTACAGCATTAACAGATGGCTGTTGCTGTACACCAGTAAGCACCCTCATGTTTGGGTGTTTGGATATGACATACATATGACTGCCATGGATATGTACATGCCACACACATACAACATATATGTAAATAGCATAGCTGTTGTGTCCTTTGTGCAGACAGGTGGCTATAGCCATTACACACATGCACATGGAATGTAGATCCATGGCTGTTGAATGCTAACAGTACATAAGGTATGATATCAATGTTGACAGAGGTAACATTCCCTCTGTACTGGTCACCCATTACACATATCATATCATACAACAGTCCATGTGTCACGTATGTCATTACACATATCCACCAATTGCAATGCCTACAAACATGCCCAAATGACAGGAATGTAGGACCTACACACATGTACATGTAGTGGTGTGCATTCAGATACCATGTGTGCACAGTTGCTGATATATGTAGGTGACGTGTGTCTTAGTACATCATGCAGTTGCAATGCAGCCTCAACATTGACAACTGTATATGCTGATATGCTGAAAGTATGGAAAGATGTACCTCAGGTATGGACAGATGTGTGGACATAACTAAGTGGTGGGGCATCTTTGCAGATGGATGTTTGCTGAGAACAGCTCACAGGTCTGTCACAAGTGGTCCTACAATAACCTGTGTAACCACTAAGCTATGGTTTTGTTAACTGAAGGGGAACACACACAACATAGACAGCAGACAAGGTGACACCGAAGGTAAATCACTTGACACCTGTAACAGTTAAGACCTCCCATGTGCATATATCAGCACAGTTGCCAAAGGAAGCATCAGTACTCTTTGTAACGCGTACAATACTGCTGTAAGTCTGTCATACATATCATGAGATAGCCAGGTATTTGATTCACAGTACTGGCATGTGTGGTTGCGTGTGTGTCCATATATGTCACGTATGGTGGGGAATACATCTCAATTGTTACTCACTCTCCTGTACACTGTTGTAGACATCCGTACAGACTTTAATGTAGAAAGCAGGACATAGGCAGGGGTGTGTATCTCACACATGTGAGGTATCTGTATGTGCGTGACATAGGTGTATTCAATAGTGAATGCCACAGTGTGTGTGTATGTGTGTGTGTGTGTGTGTGTGTGTGTGTGTGTGTGTGTGTGTGTGTGTGTGTGTGTGTATGTATGTATGGCTGTCTGGTCCCTGGAGTGAGGATGCATGTTACCATAGTGAACTGATAAGACCCCTCCCCCATCCAGGCAATGCAATCTACTATCCATGTTGATGTCCCCAATCTTAGGCCATACTGACTACCTGTACATGTGTAATCTCTGTGGTGTGTCATGTAAGTGCACAGTACTGTAATGATGATTTGTACATAGGCAGGGTTCCTCACCTCAACACTAGCAACTGTGTGTGTGTGTGTGTGTGTGTGTGTGTGTGTTTGTGTGTGTGTGTGTGTGTGTATGTCACTGTGCTGGTGAATCCGTGAGTATGTGGGTGTGTTACTGTGTCTCTGAATACATGTGTGTGAATACCTGAGTGTGTGGGTGCAGTTGTGTGTTTGCATCCTGTCATGGGAATGTGTATTACTGCTTCCCAATGAGGCATCACGCTTCACACTGGCCTCTACCCTTGTCATCAGCTAGACTGCTCTCTTACCTCCCCACTCCATGTAACTGTACCTGTGATATCACCCAGTATGCATGTCATGTCTGTAGCCACAGTAGCTTAATACACAGCTATCATGCTCTTGGATCAGTAGACGTGTTTGGAACATGGGAATTTATAACTGTGATGTGGAAGCTACAAGGTGCATGCTGGTATTTCCATACATACCTGTGAGTAGTCCACATTTACATATGGGTCACCAACTGCAAACACTGACATCCATTGGCACATGCAATTAGACCTGAAGGAGGAAATCAGAACATCATGACCAACATGCAGTTATTGTTGTTACACAAGACACATACTGTTAACAGTACAAAATGCATTGTAAACCTGTACTACATGGTATGTCTGCTGCCTGCCAATAGTACACAACAATTGTAATCTACACTTAACTTCCTAGTCTGTTCACCCTGTGCATCAGACCATATGAGCATGTCCCTGCACCAATGGTGTGGATGACAGGGATGCGGCATAGGCATCATCATATTCACAGGGTGATAATGTTTGCCAGAGGCCTAGGCTGCACCATTGGATGACATCATGTGTGTGGGTTAGGGCCTGTGATTTAATTGGGCATGTGTGGATGTTATGCATGTGTGTGTTGCGGTGCCCTACATATGTTTCCAGTGTGTGCGTGCATGTATGCACACAGTTCTGGAATGTGTCTGGCCAACACAGGGGTATTATTGACAGCTGCGGACTGTACTTGCCAGGTTTTACAGTTCACGGTGTCTGGCCATGGCCACATGACCTGTGCCTGCCAGGGGTTGCACGGGCACTACCAGGCAGAGGTGCAAATTGGGTACTGTCTGATGACACATGTTCACTGGAACCGTGTCCCTGTTGGGACCATCCAGGGCCACGTGCATGTGGCCTGCTGTGTCATGGTGTGGACAGCACAGCACCAGTTGCACTGCTGCTGCTACCGCCACTATGGGAGCGGGCATGTGAGGTAGCTCATTCACGTAGACCTGAAACAGGTGATGTAGCAGGCCTACGTCCATGTGCCCGATGCCTCACTCCTACCAGAAGTTCCAGCACAAGACAGCTCACGCTAGCGGATTTTCATGCCATGGTCAAGGACTCCAACCATGTCACCCAATCGCCTATCCAAAGCTTCAGCAATCTGCTGTTGAGCATTTACCATTGCCTGGATGTTGTTGTTTAAGGAACGGACAGCAGCCCTCTGAAGCCTCTGATCTTCTCTGTCGTGCCATTCAGCATGTGCCTGTGCCTCCATTACAGTCTGAAACATGCATCTGGTGACACCAGCTGCTGCGCTCTGTCTTGCAGGGGCATGTTGGCCAGAGGTCCTCCTACGAGCAGCACTGGCCAGATGCCTGTGTGGGGCATCACCAGTCAGTTGGCTGACACCCTGGTGTGCAGGCACACCTTCCATAGCCTCCACACTTTCCTGTTTCAAGCTACCACCAACTGTCCTTCCTCTATGGCCACTGGTGATGGGATATGTGTTGGCATGAGAACTGTATGCGGGGATGAGGGGCATATACGTGGAATGGCAAACAATGGCACAGATTCAGCCCCTGACAACCCTGCCTGTGCCTCAATCATACATTCATCATCACTGCTAGAGTCTGTGGGGACACTAACAGATGAACTGCAGGAGGGGAATGCACCTACATCACCTGTGAGGGGCAGACAAGAACTGTACATTACAATCTATACAATAGACACACATACACAGACACACACATACAGACACACACACAGACACACGCTATGGCACCCAACATGCATGTGATATGACAGAAGGCATGCAACTTGCATATGATACGTCAGATCACATGCAGCTCAGACAATAATAGTGGTAGTTATCATACATCCCTGGGTTGCACACAACAGCATGCAAATTACACAATCATAGTAGTAGTCAGCATACATCCCTGTGTTACACCATGGAGACCAGCACAGGTTTACAGTACACCTGCCTGATGTGTGGCATATGACCTTGACAATCACATGTAGTATGACATGTGATCTGCTGACGTGGATAATGACATGCATACATGTTTAACACAATGGTGTCCTGTGAAATATACAGTGTGTCCCAATGTAGTGCTGTCTGTCCACCCTACAGATATACTGCACATTTAGCTGATGTGCATGGCAATTGCAGGGAATCATGAGGCATCTCTATTGCTATACAGTGTGAGTTACAGACACAGTTCATAGCCATGACTGTGTTCAGATACAATACATATATGCTGTGGAATGTGACCCATGTCACTGAGGTGTATACACACTAAACCATAATGTGGAATGTGTGACACAGGTCACTGAAGGGTATACGGATGACACCCCTGCACATCTGCAACTGTATTTCTGCTGCATGGCAACTATGGCCAGACATGGCAAACTCATTGGTACACCATGTCCCACATGACATTTGTGTACCCCACACACACACACACACACACACACACACACACACACACACACACACACACACACACACGAGGAGCAAGGATGACAGTGATGTCCAACACCAGCAAGGGGAATGTACTGTATATGTGGGCTGATGTGGTTATCTGTATATGTATGTGGATACTGTACAGGTGACTGCTGTCATGTCATGACACACTCAAGATGTTCAACACATCTTATGTGGTGGATTGATGTCACGCCTATACAAGATGTGCACAGGCCTGTAGGATATCTAGTGTTCCACATCTGCAATATAACCATTACACAAAGGCCATAGTTGGACCATGTGGAGCCAATGTATGACAGGGTGTACACACAAGCACATCACGTCTACTGTGTGTTTTGCTTCATGTCTCTGGCCATCCTCCATGGCCATGTGTGTACATGTGTTGGCCAAATGGTTGTGACGGGCATCTATTTCGCATGTCTGTGTTGTTCCATATGACATACACCCATAGATGTCATATGCTCCACTTACGACAGGGTTATGCAAACAAAGGGTGGTATGTTTGGTATGTGGGATATGTTTTTCAGGATAGTTAGGCAGTGTTGCAGCCAGCCCACTAGATGTCATGGACATGTCAGATAGCACATCTCATTGTGTGACATTCATAGCAGGGGTATGATCCACACAGGTAAATCCTGTGGGCTGGCCATACTCCAGCTCACTGTGTAGTACTGTTTGTATTCCCCACATGTGTAGTTCTGATCTGTTGTACATGTCCCTACAGTGAACAGCACCTCCACCATTGTATGCACAGCTGTCCACACATCTGGCAATGACAGTTTGTGAGGTTTCAGGTCGGTGTTTCACATAGTTTGCAAGTATTGCACATGGGAAGCCATTGTGATGCATTTCAGGTCCGACCTGTATATTGTGACAAGACCATAAATTATGTGTACATGTGGTAAATTAAGCAAAAAATACAGCAAACCTTGAGTCCTGGTCTTCCTCAAAAAAAAGACTTTAATAAACATAAACCAGACCAAAACAAACAAAGGAAAAAACGATACACTCCACAATCCAACGATACTTAGCGCTTTCACCCACTAACATGGGGCATCATCAGAGTACAAAATACATTAAATAATCATCCCTTATATACTTCCTTCAGAGTCAATTAAGAGACAATTAATCAATAAACTTGCTCATAAAATAGCCAGTAATCCAAGTCTTAAAGGTAAAGTGAAATATAAAATTACATGTGGTAAATTACCACTTGGCAGATAGATCTGTGCAATAACATGCCTGATAAATAATAACAGTCTCACCTGCAATGGGCTGCTGTCGTAGCAGAACACCAGAGGTACCTAAATAAGAGTAACACAGCAGTATGATCATTATCCACACCTGTATGATAGCTACAGGGTACAATGTGCATGTTAACACATACGCCAGTACATTAGACTATACTATGGAGTATGCACATGTGTACATACACAGAGTAGCATACTATAGTATGTGGCATGTGTGTAGGCATGCCTTGCATATGATGTTACATTACATATTGTACAGTGACACATGTAACTATATGGAATATAGTTGTTATATGTGCAGTAGTGACTTACCAGGCAATTCCCGGCAAAGTGGTTGAGAGACACCCACCTTCACGATATCAGCTAAGGCTTATGGATGTTGTTCTGCAGGTGTCCCCAGGTTGGCCAGTAGCTCCTCGGTATGTGTGAGTGGAGGCTGGGTTGGTGGCCCACCACCTGTTGCACCTTGTTCCCTGGTGACTGCATTCGCACACTGTTTCGCTTGTCTAATGAGGTCTGTACAGTGTCTGCGCACCTGCTGGTATGTGCGGTTGTGGCCACCCAAATCATTAACCCTCCTGCGAAGTTCCTACCACAGGGCATCCCACTGCTGTGCATCCTGTGGCACATGGCTGAACAGAACATAATGATTGTAATGTAGGTATGGGATGAGGGCCTCATCCTCCAAGCAGGTATAAGGTGGTAGCCTTGCATGCGGCATACCTGGAAGACATAATGATGGAGACAGGTAACAGTAACTCACAGAGACGTACAGAGCTACAGCTGAACATGCATGTGTATCAAATTTATTACGATTAAATAGTTGTCTTTGCAAATCTACATGACACTGACACCACTGACATGTTTGTGTGACACACATTTGACACTCAATGGTGATTGGATATTATCACCATATATGTGTTTGCGTGTGTGTGTGACCTGATTACATTGCTCATACTAGATGTGGATGCTGTCTTGATGTGGGCATGTCTGCTTGCCTGTACTGGTGTTCTTACCTATCAGCACATGCCTGGATGTGTCCACATTAATACAGTCGCCCTTGATGCTGTGTATATGTCACATATAAAGACTTACACTGCCTTAACGGACATGACCTGTGACCCTGCAGACTTGCTCACAGAAGGTTTTACATGTATGTGTTTTGCCATATACATCTGCATGGCACTGTACAGCAGTTCAACATCTTGCCATGTATCACCTGTGTTGCACATGTGATACACATGGGACACTGGCTAGCCAGATGGTATTTTCAGGGATGGATATCAACTATAGCATGTACTTTCAAAGTCAACTAGTAGGCTATATGCCCTGGGCCATGTATGAATCTAGGATGAAAGGTTACCTAGCTGTAGCCAACAGGTGGGTTTCTGGGGCCAGGTGAAGCGGTGCCACATAACTGATCCACAGGGTTAATGATATATTTACCATGCGGTCATCACACCATGTCTGACAGGGGGGCAAAGTGCAGCTTTGCTGGACAGGGATGCATAGTATGACAGGAGTATGTAAAGTGTATGGGACAAGGATCTGTCCAGCATGTGGTGATCCTTGTACTAGGAAGGTGGATGTCCATGAAGTATGTGTTTGAGATCAGGATGTGTACATGTAGCATGTCCAACATCACTGGGTTGGACATGGCTTTATTCAGGGTAGGCATCATGCTACATAGTGGAGATGGGGATTGGGCAGGCTGGTGTAGGCCATCTGAACATGGTCAATACCCCTTAAAGGAAATATGTGATCTGATATGAGTCACTTGAGTGTTGAGTATGGCTGGACAATGATTTCTATATTCATGGATGGCACCCTGTCATGATTAGGGTTGCCACATATGACTACCTGACAGGTGTGGTGACGTAACTATCACAGGAAAGACAACTGTCCAGCTGCATCCCTTACACACAGTGTCCATTATGTTGACCGCTGCCTAGATGGTAGTTCATGGGTACAGGGTTATTAACATAGGGGTGATAATGCAATATGTAGCTGTCAGATTGTTGCCATATGTCACACACCTCACCCACAAAGCCCCTTCTGTATGTTGTCCACAACACTCTGAGTCAGCTATTGCTTCTAGGTCATAGTCATTCGGATACTTCAGTAGGCAGATGCCTTCTGTTAGTCTGTGTGGTATAGACTACAATGAGGGGGAGTACAATTAATTAACTCTGTCTTACTGTAGCTGGCACTGGTGTGATGTGCATGTATTATTCAGACACCTTCTGTAGTATTGGTTCTGCCAGCAGTCCCGTTGCAAAACACTCCTGTGACATAGGAATGTATATCTAGTATACTGAGTGTGGGTGGAACACAGTATGGGTGATGATGTCCTATGACCTGGCAAGGTTATGATACGCAGTGTGAAATCAACCTTACTGTCATCTACATCTGTACTGCTGACATCAAATAAGTTGATCAAGGTTCATGGCCTTTCAGACCAGACTCAGCAGGGTAGTAGTGCAGTACTTCCCATTATCAGTGGTTTCGCCCCCTTTGTGGGTTGAGATAACTGTTGGTGTGCACCATTAAGTGTGTACACAGCCTGACATGAAGCTATGTTTTACATGATGTGTATGTGGAGAGCAACTTGTTTTGCAATATGTGCATGATACAACCTGGGATGTGGACAGGCCCCATGCAGCCTGAGTGCAGCTTGTACCTGCATAGTTGTGGTTACAGGGGCACTGTAGTGTACATGTATATATGATTGTGTACCTGTTGGGGGGGACAGTGTGTTTATGTTATCCAAGATCCTATCTGGATTGCTTATTCATGCTCAGCACTTGTTCAGAACTTGTAAGCACTAAGTAAGTTACTAATTACTATAGCAGTCAATCTTCCTCATTACCTTAGAGGCAAACAGTTTTTGTACGTACTTTTCTCACTTGCTTAGAGTAAAACAGCTCTTGTACTCACTTTCTTCACTTATCTAGGGGAAAATAGATTTATATTCAGGCATGTCCAAGGGTCAGCTCCCAGTGTTCTCTCCTGTCTATCTGATGAATCTGGGCATCTTGAGGCAATGTCGAAATTGCCTCATGTACACAGACAACCCTCTCCGCCTACCATCCAACCTAACACTACAACCTGTGAGAGATGCACTTATCTAGCAAAACTGGAGGTAAAGCTCTATCCAACCAAGACTCAACTTGACAGTCATGTGGAGAAGGTAAACATTTGCACCACACCACGCTCATCACATAGTCTCACTAAATCTACACCACCATAATCCACACATAGTAACACAAAAACAATCGCAGAAGCTCTCAATAATAATGTATAGAAATAAATTCCACCACAACTAAGAGGCCGTAGTTAACAAAAAACGAAAATATAGTAGAATATAAACTTCGGACTCAACACGACTTTGTTAATAAAAGACAGAAAAATTTATTTGTGGTAAGCGCTTTCGCGTACCTTCCTGTACGCTTCTTCAGACCATAAAACAACTCAGTAAAATAAACTATTTTATACTCATTGCTCTCCTATAATTAATTAATTGAAATAACAATTTGCATAATCAATTATTCATTAAAGCCAATTAAGGTTTATATTCTCTCAATAATAATCTAAGCAACAGAGACCTCCAAAGCAGAAACGCAAGCAGCCTCCATCTCCCAACATAACCCCAATGACAGACGTATAGCCCACAGACTCAGTGTGCCACTCAAACACAGCCAATAAGGCAAAACAACGTACCCAACACACTAGTCATAGGTGACTCTATAGTCAGGCACACTGATGTCCCACTCACCAGGCTAAACAAGGAAAAGGTTACTGTCAGCTGCCCGTTGGATACCAGGATCCACCACATAACCCACACACTCAGGTCACTCCACAAGTACAAATATGACTCTGTCATTGTCCATGTTGGTGTGAATGACCTGAGACATACCTCTCTGAACTACATGAAAAGAGACATGGAAGAGCTCTCCGATCTTGTAGCCCAGGAAGGTATGACCCTAGCCCTGAGTAGCATTCTGCCATCACCCAGAATGATACCGCAGTACGAGGACAAAATGATTCACTTCAACAATTGGCTAAGCTTCTGGTGTCATTCTAAGGGGATCCAGTATCTGTCTGCTTGGGATGGCATGATCGACAGACCACGAAGCTTTGCCACAGATGGCCTGCACCTGTCACCCCTGGGATTCTGGATACTGGCTAAGGCTCTTGCTGCCCCTGTAGTGCCTTCTTTAGGCAAGGTTCAAATAACATATTCACCACCATAACAGGAACAGGTAAGCAAAAACCGAGGGTAATGCTCCTTAATGCTGGAAGTCTAAATCTCAAAATGCACTCACTCAAGGCACTCCTTGTAATGGAGAACCTCGATATCTGTGCAATGACTGAGACCTGGTTCAAGGCTCCAGACAGCACACCTGCACTACCAGGCTATAACACATACCACACTTTTTGGCCATGTAACCTGGACAGAAACACCTAAGGCGGAGGTGTGTCCATATTCATTAAGGATATCCACCCCTCCAGGCTAGTTGCTTAGCACAATGCATCCGAGGTTATCCAAGTGCAACTACCTCTGGGCTAAACTGCAATCCAAACTGTAGCTTGCTACACATCCCCCACCATGCCCCAAGATTCCCACTCCTCTTTTCTTGATGTACTGGAAATTATTAGGGTTCAACCAAACACCCTACTAATGGGCGACTTCAACTACCCCATCATTAACTGGGAAAACTACTCGTGTACCTACTCATTAGCTCAACGCTTTCTGGAATTCATAACCTCCAATGCCCTGGATCAACTTATCCATACCCCCACTAGGGGCAAAAATATCCTAGACCTAGGCATTACCAACATGAGTGGCCAGTGTTCCACACCTGACGTCAACTCCTCGTTGGTCCGATCCGACCACAAGCTAAACACCCTTGATATCCACATCCCACCCCCACCCCCATTAAGGAAACCACAGTATAATATTTCTTCAAAGCCAACTTCATGCTTCTTAAGACAGAAGTGGTGAACTTCACGACACCCATGCAGATGGACAGTACAGTTACAACTGCTGAATCCTACACAAATGCACTCTATAAGCACTTATATGAGTGCATGGATCATGCTATCCCAAACAGAACCAAGACGCTATCCTCCAAAAAAAGGAAGCCAATCTGGTGGTCCCCTGCCATAAATAAACAGAAGGAAGAAACTGTTGCAAAAGAGAGTACAATCCCATGAGTGGAGCAGCTCCCTGGTCAGCCTTATAAGATCCTTCAAAGCTAGCTTCAAAAACAAAACCGCCACTAATTCCAAAAACAACCACAAAACATTCTATAGTTATGTCAAATATCTCAATGGCAACACCCAGATCTGCTCTGAGTTACAGCACAAAGGCAAGAACATTACAGAACCAACTGATATTGCCAACATCCTGGCAGATAGGTTCAGTGCTACCTTTCCCCCCTCTCACCCCCTAAAGGGCCCATATCTATACAGGAAGAATGCAGAGTCCCTGTAATCACAACTACACAGGTAAAAGCTGCACTCTCTAAAGCCAATATCACAGCATCCATGGGATCGGACAACATCTCAGGCTGCGTTTTACACGAACTTCAGAACAAACTGGCTCACCACTTACGCAGCATGTTCAATAATAGCCTTGCATCAGGCTTTATGCCTCCTGAATGGTGCACAGCAACAGTTATCCCACTCCACAAAGGTGGCGCCACTACAGACTATGGGACCTATTGCCCTATAAGCCTGACTAGCCTGGTCTGCAAGACTATGGAGCACATCATCATGGATCTCATTCACAGAGACAGTGGGTACCTCCAAACCTTTGACCCCACCCAGTTTGGCTTTGCTAAGGGCAGACCATGCCTCCTAAACCTGGTGGACTTCTTTGAGACAGTTACCAAGGCATTAGATGAGGGTAAGGAGGTCCACACAGCCTACCTTGATCTCTCAAAGGCTTTCAACACCATTCCCCATTCTGGTATTATTGACATACCCACCCACCTGAACATTAACCCCTAACATCACCAGATGGTTTGCAAAGTGGCTCACGGACAGAACCCACACAGTGGGAGTTGTATACCCTAGGTCCGACTATAAACCAGTTACAAGTGGCATCCTCCAGGGCTCAGTCCAAGGACCCCTCATGTTCGGTATATACTTCTCTGAGGTACAGGCAAGCACAGGAGGACTTTGGCTGAAAAGGTTTGCAGATGACTGCAGATTATGGGGCCATAACTGGTTCCCCAGTTGATACAGGCACCCTCCAGAAGGGTCGCACTGAGATGGATATCTGGTGTCAAGCTGAATGCCAAAAAGTGCATAGTCATCCCCTTTGGATAAAACTAATTACCTGCGGGCTGCCACATAGGTGCTAGTCCCCTACATACAGAAAAGGTAATAAGGGATCTGGGAACCCATGTAGATAGCAGTGTCTCCTTCGCTAACCATAATGCCAAGGTGATTAGAATATCCTTCTATGTGGCCCCCCCCTAATCTCAAATGGGTTCGCATCCAGAACAAAGGAGGCCATTGTGCCTCTCTACTCATGACTTATTAGACCCATTAAAGGATACAACACCCCATTTTGGATGTACCTTACAAGACAACTGCAACAGCTTGAAAGACCACAACAGTACCACACCAAGAGGATTACTGACCTCAAACAGATGACCTATGCAGCCCAACTAAAGAAACTCCAGCTGTACGCAGTTGCAAACCACGTACTCAGAGGTGATCTCTAATTGACATACAAGGCCCATGTCCAACCCAGTATTTCTGGACATGCTCCACCTAAACAAAAGCCCCTGAGAGCCACATGCTCTAGGGATATAAACCTAACCACAACGATAACTAGGACGTGCTGGAAGGATAGATTCGTGACCCGGAGGCTCCCCATGCTTTGGAACATGATTCCAATGTACATCAGGCAGGGCCCCTCACTAGCACTCTTCAAGAGAAACCTTGATGGGTGGATGAGAGGCAGGCATGTACCCTGGGGATCACTGCAGTGGCTCTGCTGGACAGAGGCACAGGGAACTAATGGCTCTGCTGTTCAGAGGCACAGGAAACTAACCTAAGGCTGTGGCGGAAGCCAACAAACTTTAGCCAGGCTTATAAATACCCTTGGGCAGACAGCCTAGTACCTACCTTTGAACCTATTACATGTCTTATGTGCATGGATAGTTAACTAGCTCTTCCATTTTACTTTGTTATCATGCTGATAAACTGTCGGGTGACTACAATTCATATATATCCTGTTATTGTGTATTGTAAATGCCAGTAGACATAACTAATGTTTGCCTAACATAACAGTAATGTTACGTAAAATGTAATACATATCTGCCTACAATACTGTACATTACACAGTTATTGGCACAATATCCCACAATGCAAATCATAATTGCACAGTAGGCCCACCTTCGACATGTTATTCTCAGTAATACACCCATACATATGCCTACTGTTACAATATATCAACATATACTATCCCCTGTTATAGCACATACTTGTTGGACCAACCCTGCCACTGACAGCGGCTGGAGAGGAATTGTTGGGTTCAAAGCTCTTATATAGCATCCCTTGTGGTGTATGAGGTGTTTGCCTTGTGACCTCCAGCAGTACATACATAAATACTACAAGTGTTACTATGCTCAGCAATGCATCTCTACAAGATAACTGTTTCCACTATATGCACTGCATACACTTTAATTATTACAGAACAGGTACTACATACACAGACATACTGAGTGTTCTACATACCTTATTAGTAACCCGAGGTGTCATTGACTGTTATTTCAATCCTTTTCAGTTTGTGTTTCAATCTTCTTTGTAATCTTCTGCTGGTATATACATATGGTTTGAATGTGTGACAAGCCATCCTTTTATAGTTAAATATCGGTAACGTGCTATCCTGCCCACCAATTGGTGTTCCAAAGCAGTTAATTACATGCACATCAGCTGTGCAGCTACTCCATTAGCCAATACCATGGCAACAGTGGTGTATAGTGAGTACTTCACTTGGGCATTTCCCCTTTGCCTTACATTCGAGGAAGACGGCCTGGATGTATTGATTGTGATGTATTGCAACAGCTATATGGAGACAGACAGAGATATATTAGCTTCATGACTCCCATGGATTGAGTGTAATGGCTAGAAGATGTTGATCTACATGTGGGTACAGCTGTTATATTTCAGAACATTGCTACTTATGCAGGGTTTGTTTGTACCTGATACTTCTGCAGATTTTTCAGTCTGGCAAGGATGTTTGGGCAGCTCAAGGCTGTATGGCTATGCATGAAATGTTAGGTGGTTTACAGTGTGCTCACCAGACATCTTTGGCTTGGTGCACATGTGTATCATACTGTACTGTTAATCAGTAATTGGTAACACTTCCTGGTGTACACACAACCCCCTGAAATGGGATTAGTGCAAACAAACCCTGTAACATCAGCAGCTGTTCCATTGTATAACAGCAACTATTTCACATAGGACCATGTTAGTGTGTCTCTGACAAGGTATGTTAAGGCTTCTGCAGATTTCATACAGTGAGTGAATGATTTGTGATGTTATTACAGTTTGTATTGTAATTGGTTTGGATGTGGGGGTGATGTTGGTGGGTGTACATAGCAGATGCAGGTGTGTAGGAACTGCTTTTATACATAATCGATATGTGTTCAAGGGTTCCTTCCCTATTTAAACACCTATCCTTTAGTGGACTAATACTATGGTAATTGCAGGCTGATTCATTAAGGCACTGTTAATTGGTTCCTGTTTAGCATGCAGGTGATGTTAGTCCTTGAATCCTTTCGGCAATACATCGGAATGTAATAAAGTGTTGCTACATGAAAGCTGTCTGTGTATTTCTGTCATAGGTATTTGCAGTCAATGGAGTTGTGCTGGTGACTGACCCTCTTTGACTAGGGTTGCCACCTTTTCAAATGGCCATAGTGGGACATTTTCGGGACACATATCAGATTTTACAGGCCGACACAACCCCACGGTCAGTACAAAGGATAGAACTTTCCTTTTTCGCCTAAATATAAGGTTATTCTTGTAGCAGTTTAGTTGCTTATCCCGTTTCTTGTAACATGTAGGTATTTTAGATACAGAAATAACTATTTTATGCAACTATTACATTACATATGGGACATAATTATGTCCTACAATCTCAGGACATTTGCCATTTTTAATATTTTTGGTCAGGACACAACCGCCCAAAGAGGGACTGTCCCTCGCAAAGTGGGACAGGTGGTAACCCTATCTTTGGCTCATGTCCATAGCACATATTTTTAATAGTGTATAGGCATATACTCTCCATATCCTTTGTTCATAAAGTTTGGTCGTAGCAGAATGTGTGATTGCTATGGTCCATGTTATATTCATATATGAACACTTCAACTGCTGTATATGGGATACCTATGGAATCCCAAACCCCCACAATTCCGGCACCCACAGTACTGGGCTCTGACTCCCAAACCCCACATTACCGAACACTCAAACTCGCGACAGTCAAACTCATGAAAGTAACACAAACACAGAACACACACATGCACACACAGACACAATGCTACCCACCACATTCAAACAAACCATCCTACACTATGTATGAGCATGTGGGCAAGCTCCCCTACACCCCCTACTTTAATATTCTACCACCGAGATCGCACAAACAGACGCACAAAGCAAACCCACACCCACATATTTCAGTCCCCCAGGAACACACACCACACTCAGAACACACACTTACACACACTACAGCCCTCAGAAATACACTTACACACAGTAACCTACCTGAACCGCAACACCAGAAGCACTAACTAAATATCCCTTAATATCGGGATTTTAAAACTCGCGCTTCTGGTGTTTCGGTACTGTGGTCTTTCGGTCTTTAAGCCTCGTGATTACGTGCGTCGGTATGTCAAGCATTCGGTATTTGGTAGGTATCCCATTTATATGTACCGCCACGGTTGTGTAGATGTTGTTAACCTATCTATATATCTACATATATATGTATATCCCTATATATCGACAGCTCTCTCTCTCTCTCTCTCTATATATATATATATATATATATATATATATATGTTGATTTATATATATATATATATATATATATATATATATATATATATATATATATATATATATATGTATATCATACCTCTCAACCTGGAAACATCAAAAATCTGGACAAGGCCCATAAAAAATAGGTACAAATCTGTACGCTGATTAACATCTAATTTGCATACACAATTATGTAACCCCACCCACTCCAATGGAATTGTGGGATATCAACTTTCAAAAGCAAGCTGAAGAACAGACAACCAAAACATGGCACCAGAGTCCCCCTGCAGCCATTCCAATGCCCCATTACCTGGCTATTTTGCCCCATTTGCTATAAACACTAATGTATGCATACTGCTTTACTTCTACAATGATTATTTGGATTTTATTTTTACATTTTGCAGCACAACAATGCAGAAACACTGAAAGATATCATCTGGTAAACAAAGCAATACTGTCTCACAATGAAAATAGGCTTGACATTAAAACTTCTTTGCCCTTGAAACTCACATTCATTGAAACAGCATTGAAACCCACACCACATCCAAAGAAAAGGCATCTGGCCAGTGGTGGATAAAGATTACCTTTGGGCTGTTTTCAAATCATTGGCCCCTTGCACACAAAACAAGAAACATACATGTGTTCTTTTCTTTATACACCTTCCTGACTTTATTAAATTATATTCCTTGTATAATACAACACACATGTTAGAGCGCATTTTAAATTTATTGTTTGAACATTTTACCAGTAGACTGTACTGTAGGCAGTGAAACAATACACATGAATCAATAATGACAAAACTGCCCAATTCAGAACATTTCCATTATAAAAGTCTGCTTCCACAGCCACATTATAAATAGAATGACAGTAGTGTAAGTCATAGGCAACTTGCACAGCGTCTCGCACTTATTTTCAATTTCATTTTTTAGGGGGGAGGGGGACAAAAGGTCAAAAACCATGGACACATTTTAAACATTGCTTGTATAATTTTGTAAAGTTGCTAGAATAAAATGTTGTGTTACTATCATGCATTTCACTGGCAAGTTTTGAACTCAGGACCCTATGCCCTACAGTCAGAACAACATACCACTATGCCAAATCAGCAGCTGCCTGAAAAATTGGAAGACTGAAACTTAATAGCCATCATTTAGTGAATTAATTTCTCACTTCTCAACATAGCTTTTAACCTCTTAACACAAAAAACATGGACAAACAACAAAGCCAATAATGGGGGAATACAAATTCAGTTCTCAATCACCATACTGTTAGCACAAAAACAATAATGGGGGAATAGAAATTGTGTTCTCACTTCTCACCATAGCTCTAAACTCTTAGCACAAAAAATGTTCTTACTTCTCATCATAGCTCTCTCAACTCTTAGTACAAAAAAAAATCTGGACAAAGCTCAGAGCATAACTTTCAACTCTTAGCAGAAAAAACATGTTCTCACTTCTCATCATAGCTCCCAACTTGCTCAGAAATGGTGGTGGCTAGGGATAGCAGGCTCTTTTTACCCTGTACCAAAGGTACAAGGTTTGAGCCTGAATACCTCTAGCCACCAAGTGTGGGCATTTACACACACACAGCTTACCCTGAGTAATTCTTGCCCTGCTCGCAAACTCTGCCGTTTCAGCCTCTTGCCTTTAATCCCTGGCCTGCACACAAGTTCCTCTGCTGTTTTCCGCCAGGTTGCAATTCAGTCAGCCAGAAATTATGATGTGAGCTCCTTGAGCTCAATTTTGACTGGCTGGTAGCCTGATGGAGCTGATGTCATTGTACACGTGATGACATCAGCTCCGACAGCATGAAAATTTAAAAAAAAGAAATGAAGGGGTGCCACTCGGGAATCGTAGCACCCCTTCATTTGGACCCCAAAACTCGGTAAAAAACGACTAACTCGGAAAGGTTGGGAGGTCTGAGATATATATATATATATATATATATATATATATATATATATATATATATATATATATATATATATATATATATGTATATATATATATATATATATATATATATATATATATATATATATAGCATACACATTTCATTGGGTACATGGCGGTTTGTCCTATTTCCACACATTCCTCCCTTTTGTGTTTTAACCTGTCAGAATACACAACTGCCATTGGTATATTTCAGGTAACTTAGTGGTAAGTTATTGTGAAGATTAAGTACATGATTGCGTGTTCTAATCCTGGCAGTGGTCATTTTACCTCTCAGAGCAGGCACTGATAGTGCAAGGGTGATTAATGCACATTTCAGCGATTGTGTGTTCCAAATGTTTATTATTCTGCGGAATACTACCTATATATGCAAGCTGTGGTTATGACTTTATTGGGATTTGAACCAGGACTGCACAAATATTATGCAAATGCTGTAGCCATTACACTATTGACATTAACGTTCCTTCTGCCTATTTCCTATGTCCATGAATCCTATGTGTAAGCTTGGCTACACAACAGACACCCACACCCAGTGAGCTTCTAGAAATACCGACATAACACATGAATTGAGAGACTATACATTAACATCCTAACTACATTTGGCATAGCCCCTCACTGGCACACTTCAGGGGAAACCTTGATGTTTGACTGGGCAACAGTATATACACCCCTGGGATCATCTGTCCCAGAAACATGAAGCCAGGGTGTGGGGGAGCCACTCCAGTTTTATAGCTGCAAGACCTGATGAGGAAATTGAATGCTGTTGGGTCGTCATGTTAACATGCCCTTTAGAGATCACTATGTGCCCCTATCACCCTACAGCACCCCTGTCTTCAACAGCTTCCAGCAACTCTGCCTGGAATCACTTCATTGACTATGCTTGACAGAGGCTCACTTACTTCATCAATGGTGCAGTTAAAGTCACGACACTGTAGCTATGCTTCTAAATGCCCTTGGGCAGATAGCCTACTACCTATCTCTGAACCTCTACAGTGCAGGCCATCTCCAACATCATATGTGATTATACAGAGTGTTCTGATCACACTATACAGTGTAAACTCGCCATGTAGTCAGACAACAGTTAAGTACAGCAATAGCATACAGACTTGTTGTGTCTTTCGGCTTTTCCTGGTTAGGGGTCGCCACAGTGGAACTCTGGTCCACTAATGATTGGCAGTAGATTTTTACGTGCCGAGTTGCCGGCCCTGACACACAACCTTCAATGAAGGTATGCCCATTCACGCATGTCTCCACACAGAAGAAGCTCTAGCTGAGAATCGAACAGGACGTCTTACTGTGAGGCAAAAATGCTACCACAGCACCACCACCACAGTAGCAATAGCATACAGACTACTGATACATAATCACTCCAAAAGCCTATCTTGGAAGCTAGTAGATATGTATAGGTTTCAGGCTTTGCATTGCTTACCAGTAGGTTACCTACAGTAAAGATGGGACACAAGCACAGATGGGAAACATGCCTACAACAATGCCATACCAACTTGCTTGTGTCAGCCTAAGGCTTTGGAATGCTGGGCAAGGCTATTGGCACCCCCATGGTGCCATTTTTAGGCAGGTCTCAGAGGTTTATCTCACCTCCATGAACTGCACAATAGCAGAATCAATGAGGGTTAGGCTACTCAACACCAAGGGTAGTACTCACAACATGCACACACTCACAGCACCCCTCAGTATGGACAACATCTACATCTGTTCTGTGACTGGGACCTGTATAAGGCTCCTGTGAGCACACCAGCACTACCAGACTACAACCTATAACACACATTTCAGCCACTGAACATGGACTGGCACAGACATGGAGGGGGTGTATCCATATTCATCGGGGATACCTACACCTCCAAGTTAGTGGGGCAGCATGATACCCTCTGTGATCATCCATGTGCAGCTAACATCAGCCACAACTGCAATGCAAACTGTGAGCTGCTACAGATAACCCTCCATGACCCAGGTGCACCATTACAACTATCTGGAGACAGTGGTAAACATGACAGTCCTACCAGACACCCTGTTATTGGTCAATGTCAGCTACCCTACACTTAACTGGATAACCTACTCAAGTATTCACTTCCAGGCCCAGCACTTCCTGGGATTTATCACCTCATATGGCCTGTATCAGTTGGTAGATGGACTAACGAGAGGTGAAAACATACTAGAAGTGGTAATCACTGACATGTGCAACACTGACCATGAACTATTCACTGATGATTTCCACTCCCAACCATCTCCCCCACCCAAGCAACACACAGTGAATACATTTCCTACATCTGAATTCACAGTACTAATGACAGAGGTGGGAGGGTACACAGCCCCCATGCTCAGGGATGACACTGCTCAAGATACAGACAGAATTACAAATGCACTCTATAAGCACCTACAAAGATGTATGGGTCATGCCATCAATGGTAAACCAGGACTCACTACTCTTACACAAGGACACCAGTCTGCTGAACCCCAGCATTATACAGGCTATAGAAGAGAAGTAGGGCAGTAGTCCAGAACAACAGCAAATCCCAAGATATTCAGACATTCGTGACCAGTATTAGCAAGATACTTATGTTACTAATGTAATCATCCAAGGCTGACATCCACAGGTAAATAGGCATGGATTCAGAATATGACCACAAAGGCTTCTTTGGCTATGTCAAGGATGTAAGCAGTAACACAAAGATTTGCACTGTGCTGGTGCAATATTGCACTGAATATACTGACCCTACTAATATCACCAACACACTTGATGATACATTTGGAGCAAGCTTCATCCCCTACAGGGCCCACAACAATACCCAAAACATACAGTATCCCAGACATCTGAGATATGCAGGTGGTAATGGCCCTTTCAAATGGCATGACAGAGCATCAATGGAGGCAGATTGTGTCCCAGACTGCATCCTGCAGACACTACAAGAGAAAGTGACCCCCCGCCTAATATAGCAATTCAACATCAGCCTCTACACAGGCTACATGGTCATTCACTGGTGCATGGCAACAGCTTTTCCACTCCACCAAGGTGATGACACAACTGACCATGGTAACTACCACCCCATAAGCCTGAGTAGCCTGATCTGCATGGCTATGGAGCGCATCTTCATGGCACTTATTAACATAGACAATGGTACCCTCCAGACACCTGACCCAGCCCAGGTCAGCTTGATTGAGTGCAGATCATGCCTACTGAACCTGTTTGACATCTTACAGTCACCTAGACTTTAAGTGTAGGGTGTTTTAGTTCACACATACTACCTGGACCTCACCAAGGGTTTTGACACCATTCCCCACTCAGGTATTATTTCTATACTCACCAGCCAATACATACACCCATACATCACAGGTTGGTTTGCCAACAGGCTTACACACAGAACCCACATGGTAAGCCTAGCAGCCTCCAGGTCCAGCTCTTGACCAGTCACAAGTGGTGTCCCACAGGACTCAGTCCTAGGACCCCTACTGTTTACCATATACTTCTCAGAGTTATGGGCTAACACAGGTGGACTACAGCAGGCCGTGTTTGGTGATTACTGCAGACTGGGAGCCATAACTGACAGTTCAGCTGTCACAGATGTCCTTCAAGTGGCCTCACATAGACCAACACAGGGTGTCAGAGTCATGGCCTCCAGCTAAAGGCCACATACTGCATGGTCATTCCATTTTGGGAAACTACGCACACACATATTAACACAAGTGGCAGACACTATAATTCAGACGATGTAATTGGTATGTGAGGACTACATTACATAGTGATCTCTCCTTTGACAGTCATATCTGCGAAGTAGTTAGGACATCCATCTATGTAGGCCATCTGATTACTTAAGGGTTTGCATCTAAACAGACTTAGGTTATTGTGCCCCTTTACCCATCACTCATCAATCCCATCATCGAGTATGATAACCCATTTTGGATGTACCTCAGAAGACACATCCGACAGCTGGAAGTGCCACGAGCGTACCTCGCAAAGAGGGATAATGCCCTCAGACGTGTCCTATGCTGCCAGACTGCATAAACTTCTGCATTACTCAGTGGCATCTCATTTACTCAGAGATGATATTTGCTGGCCAACAAAGCCATGTTCAACTCAGGCTTAATGGATATGCTCCATCTATGGGAATCCATGTCACAGTGAGCCACACACTGTAATGAGCTACACCTTGCCACAACCATAACTGGAAGATGCTGGAGTGACAGATTCCTGTCACGGGTACACACTGTAATGAGCTACACCTTGCCACAACCATAACTGGAAGATGCTGGAGTGACAGATTCCTGTCACGGGTACTCCCCATGATTTGGAACTACATCCCTGATTACATTATACAGAGCCCCTCACTAACACTCCAGGGAATCCTTGCAGAGTGGGTGGGGAACAGTGGATACACCCCAGGGATCCTGCAATTGGCTCTGCTCCACAGAGGGACAGTTAGTTAATCAATGGGGTGGCGACAGCAAACACATTTTGGCTAGGCTTACAAATGGCCTTGGGCAGTTAGGCATGTGCCTACCTATATACCTATGAACCTATACATACAGTATTGACACATGCTGATAGCTTAATTTGCTGTTCAGATATTGACTTACCTTGTGCCAATGGCAGTTGTGTGTACAATAGTTGAGGGCTGTCTATGTAGGATGCACACAGTAGACCACCTATACATGACAATTTACAGGTGGTCGTGTGTGTGTGTGTGTGTGTGTGTGTGTGTGTGTGTGTGTGTGTGTGTGTGTGTGTGTGTGTGTGGATCCATGTTTGCTGTGTGTGCAGGTGGAGAAGGGTGTCAGTCCATAGGTGCCTACACTGTCAGTGTGTGTGCTATATGTTTCCTCTTTGCCAAGGCATGGGCATACTGGGCATGCCTCCATCTGCCTACTGGGGCTGGCACATGGTGTTCATGGTCTGAGTCCCTCTGTGCCTGTGGGGCCCTTGGCAATGGTGGTGGGCTGTGAGGGCCTTCACCATTCTGTCCCTGCTGTAGCTGTTTCTGCAGGACCATATTGTGTAGCATGGCACATACTATGAAGATGTGGGCACACATGCCTGGAGGGTACTGCAAGGCTCCACCAGATATGTCCAAGCAACAGAACCGTGATTTCAGCATCCCAAACACACACTCTATGATGATTCTGGTTTCTGCATGTGCCTCATTATGGCATTCTTGCATGGGTGTGTGTGCATTTCTGATGGGAGTCATCATTCATGTTTCCAGTGCATAGCCAGCATCCCCCACCAGGTGGCCATATGGGATGTCCCCCTAGCAAATACCTGATACAGCTATGAGGCATGCCAGATGTGGGAGTCATAATAGCTTTCAAGGCTGCCAGCACACACATCCATGATAATGCCCTGGGCATTGCACACGACCTAGCAGTTGGAGGGGTATCCCTTGTGGTTTATGTAGCACCTACCCTGCTCACCGGGTGGTGTATTGATGTATATGTGCATGCAGTCTATTGCACCCAGTACCTCCAGATAGTCTGCCACATGGTGGAAGAGACACATATTGCTGGCCAACTCCTCCTGCATTCGGGGGAAGTATATGTGCTCATTGGTATGTGGTAACATGGCATCCAGGAACTGGTGGAGTACCCTGGATGCTGATGCCTGTGAGATCCCCATGATATCCCCAGTTGGCCTTTGAAAGGTACCTGTGGCTAGTATTCTCAAGCTTACACATACCTTCGTGTCCACTGGGATGGGTTCCCTTCTGTTATTTCTGGCTCTGAGGCATGGCCGGCACAGTTCAACAAGTTGCTGTATGGTGTCCCTGTCCACCCTGTAATGCTCTACTATCTCCAGATCATGTAGCCCCTGGCAGGTTACCCTGGGTCTGAACACTCTTCTCCTCCTCCAGTGCCTGAGATGGTTGTCAGCATCATCCTCCACACCATCGTCAGTCTCCAACACATGCTGGTGAATCAAAGCTATGGCAGCCCCTAACATGTACATATTAAAAGTTCCCCGTCTGTATACACCAATGGTACAGAGTGTCTGGGAATACACAAGTGTGTGTGAGGTGCTTTCACACTTTATACTATTATGCAATGGATGCTGTTGGTGTAATTGGGTGTGTATGTGCAATTCCAGCTGCAGGGTATCTTAATTATGGGTTTTACAGCAGGTACTACTATTGTGGAGCCTTTGGTGTTGAATTATGCTTGGCTGCTGTGATTCATCTATTGTCCTTTACTTCACTTTTCAACCCAATTCCCCTCCCATTGTCAGACATGCATCCAGCTGCCGGCTTTCTTGTTTTGTACTTTCCCAACCCAGGATTGTGTAGCAAAATGTGTTATGTAGCTGATCTACTGAAAGTTTGCTTTGTTCTGGTGTGACAGATTTCTTTTCTTTGCAGTACGGCACCTCCCCTTTTCTGTTCTGCAGGTAGCTGCTAGCAGCCTTGTTAGCTGTTGTCAATGGCCCACTGTGGGTTCCTAGGTTTTAATTACTCATTTGTACTCCAATTACCATGCTGCAGCATTTCCTTATTGTCTTCCCGTATCCTTCCTGTTTCAGCTGTGGTGCGTGCCACGCACAGCTGTTTATCGGATTTCAAGCGCATTTTCATCCACGTTCACATGCACTTTCGGTTACCTTGTGTGCTCTCAGCTAAGCAAAGCTATGGCTACTTCCACACCCCTATCCTGCAGCTTTGCTTAGCAACAGGCAAACCGGATTAGCAATGCTTCAATGTTCTTACAGCTAAGGTGGCGCACCCCTCTATTGATGACATCTTTATCTCCAGGCCACACCTCGGTGTTGTACCACTACACTGTGAGGTACATCCTTATGCCAGCAATGATTTTGCGATTCAGTATTACTAGTCTCATTTGCATGGCACTGACTACTAATCCCTAGTTACCATGCAGAACACTGTCACAGACCCTTAGCAACCCTTGCACCATGGTTGCCACACAGAACACTGTCACAGACCCTTAGCAACCCTTGCGCCATGGTTGTGGTGTAGCATGCATGCCATTGACTATTATGGGGAATTCATGAAATGTGTTACATTCCAGTTTTATTACATATAAATATATTTTCATTGTGATCCCATTTGCGTACCAATGCACTGCAATTTTACTTTGCGTTAGTGTGGCCATGACATTAAATGTTCTTTTTTATGTGTTGTGTGTGTTTTTTTATGCCAAAAGCTATATATTTAGCCATTGGCATATATTAACAGTATAATACGTGAGTTTGGTCCGCTGTCATGGCTCCGATTTTATGTTTGAAAAAATGTAAACTGTTTTTTCGGTTTACATTTCTGCATGCTTATGCTACACCTGCACCATTTCATGAATCGCTATATACCTTAATTTGCATGCTACACTGCTGCGCATGGAGTAATTAGCATACATGCACCAGGAGCTGTGCAGCTGTGGTGTATGCTGGTAGTGCACATGGCAACAGCTCGTACCTGAATCTCTCGGCAACCATATTTGGCGTTAGATCGCCGACGCTACGCCTGCGCCTGGCGCAAGCTTCATGAATCCCGGGAATAGTCTTTTTTTTATCTGATAGTATTTTCCAAGACTTTTGTAAGGCAGAAGAAGTTTGTAATAGGCTTAAAGTCTGATGAGGAGGAAGATGTGATATTTTGAGTATGGGACAATTATTGCATGTTTGCACTGGATAGAAGAACATCTAAGGATAAACACAGCCTCAATAATATGCTGGAGTACCTTGGAGTTCTTGAATGCAGCTTTTTTTACCTGGCAGTGTTATTGTAGGTCTCTCACTGTCAGGTCATAGCAAGACATCCGTTGTTTTTGTGCTTTTACTATGTGTTCGTCTGTTAACCCTGTGAGCTTTATAACTTTAGCTCTGAAATTATATCTATACTCAATATAACATACTCATTGTGTGAGTCACATTCACCCTCCCACTCAACATAAATTAAATCTACAGTCCCTCTCACCCTGTGATCATAAAGATCAAAATCTTCAAAGAGTAGGTGCTTGTCCTGCTCCCACTTAAACTGGACTGTGAATGCTGTCAGGATGGAATTAACAGTAGAGTAAGACTTTTCCACCAAACCATTTGTTTGTATAATGATAAGGGATAGTATTTAACTACTTTGCCCCCCTCCCCCAGGCTTTCAGAAACAGGTCAGCATGTCTGACATAAAGTTAGCCCCTCTATCCATCATTATTTTCTGGTGAAAATTTCTAACAGAGAATTTGCCACTTTTTCAGCCTCGACAGAGGACAAAGCCATCACCTCAGGCTACCTAATAGCATAATCTATTACTAACAGGATAAATCTCTTACCTGTCGTGTTCACAATATTAAAAGTCCTCATAATATCCATGCCTACTCTAATGATTCTTCTTAACAGACAAAGGTGCTAAAGTACATTTAGCTTTGTCTCTTACTTTGCCAATTTATTGGCAATGGTCACACGTTACAGTAGTCTGCCATATGTTTTGCAGTACCTGATAAAAGCAAATTGCATAAGCTTTCTTTTTGCAACCTGTCTGCTTAGATGGCCTGCAAAAAGAATAACATGAGCTATGTCTAGAAGTGCCTAGAAGGCCCCTGAGACCACTAACTTCTGTATTACTTCTCCTTCTAGCCCTCAACTCATGAGGCAATTCTCTGTGCAGCAACCTTTTGCCCCAGTACACAGATTCCCTCCACCATTGAGAGTCACAACCCTCCTTGTCTGCATCTTTTAAGTTTTGTAAGGTGCTATCTGGAAGTTGTGCTGATCACAACTCTTTCTCTGTAAGCTTCCCCAGGTCCCCTTAAATAGGAAGCCTAGTATTTTATGACAGCTGTGGTTGAGATTTATGCTTACTATTGTTAACCATCTCTTCTCCTGAAGTAGCTCCTTCCAAAGAAAATATAGTACCCTTGATACCCGTGGCTCTGGTTCTGCCTCACTGCTTTTATCCAGCTCTTTTCCTGAAGTAATCACATCAGCATCTTCTGTTTACATGTGGTTAGTGGCAGGGTCACTCAACTACTTTCCTCCTCACATGCTTGTCTCTCAGCTTGTCTGCATGTATGTGTATGTACACAAGCTACTGTATCATCATAGTCATTTGCTTTCAGGGCAGCTGCTAGGATATCATAAAAAATGGTCATGAGATTCTCTATCTTCCCTCCTACCTAATCCAAATGAACCCTGACTTGTGACACCTGAAAAGGTGTCCCTTCCATGACCCTATGTGGAATGGACTACCTGTGCAAGTAATGTTTCTATGTAACAACTGTAGGCTTATCAACAGTTATGTCTGAATCAGTATCCCTCTTAGCAATAAGATATTTACACTCTATCAGAATAGTCTAGGGGCCCTTGTTATAATTTGGAGGAAGGTAAGACAACCAACTACTACCTCTTTCAGCTAGACATGTGGCATTTGTTGCCCACCCTGTCTCTGTGGACAATCAGACCATGCATGCCTCACATAGTTACATTTAAAACATCAAGCCACAGAGTCTTGGCACATATTAAAACAAGTAACTCCTCCCCACCTCACCCTTTGCATGTAAAACCTGCCTTGATGATAGAAACTGCCCTTCGTAGAATCCTTTATCTTACGTGGAGTGCTAGAAAAACCCAACTTGTACAGATGTACCCTGATAACAACACAGATGTCAAACCTTCTGCCCATTTGTTCAGCTGTGATACATTCCTGAACTGTCAACCAGAACCACATATCCTCAGGCAAACTATTGAGTCCTTTCTCCCTTTTTCATACTATCTCCCAACATGTGAAAATGGTAACTTGACCTGCACTCACTCACCTATTAAAGTAAGTACTTATTTATACAGTGGAATGACTGCAGCACTATCTTCTGGATTTCTTCTGTTTTCTCAGAACATTTTTCTAGAAATTTCAGGTGTGAGCTTAAACGTTCAAACACATCAGTCTTTATTTTACTGAAGTCAAGAAAGTTAAGCATTTTTTGCTCCACACAGGACCAATATTAGCACTCTGTTGAAACATTCATTCCAAGGTACAAGAGCCAAGCATTACTGGTCTTAGCAAGAACCAAAGACCCATTCATTCCTGTCCAGGAATCTTAATCATCTCTAAAGTCTCCTTACAAAAGTCATGCAGTAGAGCTAGCTTGCTGGTGCTGTGGGGTGGCTGGCCTACCCCTGCCCCTTCTGGGAGTACCCTCCCCCTTACTGGCTCCTCCAAGATCTGAAACTGCTGTTTCCTGAGGGAAAGGATGCTTCCACATGCTGGATTTCTTTAGCTTCCAATTCAAAATGGATTGGAACAATGTGGAATAGACATACTTGAACTCCATCTGGAAACACCTAATGCTTCCTTCAGGTGTCACCATTGTAGTCAGCCAGACACATTTCCTTACCTACATAAGCAAACCAGCAGTGACCTCTCACTTCCATTCAGCCTGACCAGCTTATGACAACTTAGCTGCTATTCAAAAGCACATCGCCTGAGGTACATTTAAGGTGTTATCCCTGTAAACCATAGATCTAGCATGTATTACATATTTTTGACGTACAAATCCGATTAATATTTAATGGTTTTATGCAATGAAATATCTCAAGAAGCTTTTTTTTTGTTTTATTTTTATTTTTTTTTTTTTTATTTCTACCCTTCCAACAGGGCTGAAACTTCTACCTGTACCCAATCCAGTCATTATGTTGTAGCAGGAGCCAGGAATCCCCAAGTGAAATGAGAACACTATAGTCTTTACTGCCTGGAAATCCCCAGCCAGCTTCTCTGTTATACAGTGAGAGAGAGTGAGGTGGTAGGGTTCACGCCAGCTTGCTGGTCTTGCAGCATGGCCTAACCTCTCCCCCCTGTGGAGCAACCCCCTCTCTTATCACAGTTCTTCTAGAGACCTGCTATATGCTGTTACTCTGAGAGGAAATGTGTCTCTATACACTGAATTTGCTACGGCTTTCAGTGAGACTGTCACAAAGCTGGGTGGGCTTGAAAAGTTAAAGTTCCACTAGCTGAATACCTGATGTCCTTGATAGGTGTCATGCATTTGGTAAACTATACCTGCTTCTCTCCCTAGCAAGATGGGCAAGCTGGCAATATCCAGTCTGTCTCCCACCCTCCTCCACCAGCTGCAGTTAGCTCTCTATTTCTCTATGGCATGAACATGACATATCATAGAGCTTTTTGAACTGAAGCCACTGACGTCTAGTTTTGACATTCTTAATCAACAAATATAAATAAAGAAATAAACATGTTATGGTGCAATATTGCAAAAAAGCAATTTTAAATTTTAATTGTTTATATTTTTAGTGAAGTTCTTCATTACATAAACCGCTACAAACCAGCTGTATCTGATCATTTTAGCAAGTAAACAGCTCATTTGCTGCAGCCTAATTATGCTTAAGAAATCTTATATGAAGCTTTGTTCCTCTTCTCAGTATCATACAGGCTACTAAAAGGTGAACTTTGCCTCACATACAAAGCCTCAGCAGACCCTATCCTCTCAGATCTGCAGCACATCTGCAAGTCCAATGGTGGCATAAACACCTGCTCGAGAAATCTTAATCTAATCTTCAACATAAATAGAACATGTTGGGGAGATAGCTGTATACCACTATCTTGTAATTATTTTCCTATCCGCATAAAGCAAAGTACTTCCCTTACTCTACTAAAATGTAATCTGAATAAATGGAGGGGAAACTGCAACTTCATCCCTGGTTTAGCACTCTTGTCTTTTACGGTTAGGGGTAACGTGAAAATGTTCATCCAGGTATGGGTTATTCCTCCTTAAATTACAAGGGTGAAAATGTCATTAAAAAGCAGGGTTAAGCTTCTAAAGAGCCTTATGGATTAATAGCCAAGTAAGAACCTATGAATCTATCACTCTAAATGTCATTAAATGGCCAAGAAGAATTTTGCACAGTGAATCTGAAGCATACATATACAGTAGAAGTTCAAGCTTTGGCATAAACCATAAAGTCTAAATCACATACTGCATGATAAATGGTGGTAATATGAAAGCTGATCTTTTTTTCTTTTTTGTGTGTATGTATACAAGGGAAATGCTGATACTGGTAATATTACTAAACAAATTGTTTACTATAGCATGTCTTTAATTATTATTTAATTATAAAAAATGAGTAGTATTAGTTTAAGTTGTTAAAAGTAAAATGTCTGATGACTGCCATTTGTTTTTCCACTGGATTTATCACCTCCTAGAACAACCCAAAACTCAAAAATGATCCTAAAAGATCTAAAACTGACATCAGAATGTTATACAAGCAACACATGAGGGATTTAGAAAGCATACAAAACTCGTATATCCTTTGGACCAACTGATGTCTCCATATATGCCATCTCTAAGGTCACACTAACTAGGATAATGGAGAAAAGGCTAAAGAGAAATGAAAACCTCAACTTCTGCCTCCTCTTTGGTTGAAACCACATCAATGCCAACATTCCTTAATTTGATACACAGTAATACTGAGCTTCTAGCTCTGATGTTCTGAGCTTTGCTATAACAGGACACAGCAAATAGGTTTCCGTTTTCTAGGGTCTGTTCAGATCCTGAATTTGGTTAGGTTTAATTTATAAGAATGGCCGTAGAAGCAACTAATACAATTTAGACACAAATAGTAAAATACTATTAATACAAAGAAACACTACTGCAGATCACTGTGCCACTGAAATCTTTGTTCTTGTACCTTGAGTATTGTGTCCAGTCTGACGCTGAACGTGCCTCGAAATCTTTTGACCACTCAGTCCCAGATATACTCCTTCTACTGAAAATGGTTTAGCATTTCACCGCTGTGGCTACAAAGAATATTACTGGGATGGAAGGAGCAAAAGGGCAAAAAAAAAAAAACAATTCAGACTGAGCAGTCATAAGGTGAGGGGGAGGAGCAAAAGAAGTATAATTGGAACCACATGGAAATGACAGATTATGAACGATGAAGGAAATAGACTTGATTTTAGTCATTTGCATATGTTTAAGTATCTCCTTAAAAGGACTTTCTTTAAAAACTACAAAATCTGCAGGTAAATACAATACTTAAACTCTTACCAAATATACTTTACCTCTTTCTAAAGGTTTCATTTGTATGGTGGCCACTTTGATAGTGTGCTCTCCAGCTTCGTACCACTCAAAGTTTGGTCTTACAAGCCATTCTGTGACATGGCAGTAGTATTTTCCACTGTCATTGGTGTCCGCATGAAGAATGGTGAGTTTATACATATCTAGAGAGAGTCTTCGGCTTTGAAACTTAGATATTCCTGTTCCATTTTCATAACTCACTATGTTATTGATGTCAGTCTGAACAATTTTTTTAAGTTTATCCATCTCATTTTCTTGAGAATCCTGGACATACCAGGCCACTGAAAACTGAGAACTTTTCCAGGTCTGGTTTATAATTTTGCAAGTAATCTCTACATCAGTCTTTTCAGGATATAATGCAACATCTTTCGCTTCTTGAATAGCCAGTGTACTTGCTAAATAAAGAAAAGAATTGATACTTCAGTACATAGTATACCGGTTGTTTCACTTGGGTTCTAAACTGCAATAAAATGTTGAGGACTTAGAAAACAACAATCAGAAATATATTGGACTCTATAGCACACACAGTTAAACTAGCAGGTATTTGAATATATTTGTTTCAAATTTCATGTAAAGAAGCACTGTCTGAATGTAAAATTAGATCAGTGTTAAGACTGACTGATGTAGCATTCATACTAAGACACCATGAAAAAGTCACTGAGTTTAATAAAACCTTTAGATATATTCAGCTATCAACTTTCTTCTAATACTACTTCTGTCAAAAATCTATATGGATAATGATTTAGACTGAAAAGATTGACTATAAGTCTTCCCCAAAGTGAAACCCTATGAACCATTGAGAGTATGTGAAAATGGATATGCTAAAAACAGTTAATACATACCTGTTTTTGTGAACTTGATTTGTAGTTCATTAGAGGAAAATGTGACCATTGACTTTATGTTTCCTGAAACACTGTCTCCCATTAGCTCCATCATACACTGATAACTTCCTGCTTCTGTTTCACTAGCTCTGCTGATATTAAGTGTGGAGGAAAGGTCCTGTTTTTCAACTATGGCTTTTTGCTTTAAAATAAGATGCTTGTCTGTCCACTGAATATCACCATTTTGTGTTATAGTAACCACGTTTTGGTAAGCTGCTTGGTTGGACATCTTGAACTTCCATGTAACTGCTACTGGGATTAACATTTTTGAACTGTTCTTCATCGATAAAGTACAAATCAGTCTTGTTGTCTCGTTGTATTTTATTGAAGGCTTGCGGGTGATTAATACCAGTTTTTTAACTATAGAACCTGTAAAAATATAATTATTTTAATTCAAATTTTGTAAAGCTGGACAAAATATTTTCATTAATTTTGGTCTTGCAAAATGTATTCTTTGAATGTGTTTTTACTAAAGAAAACTGAATTTTCCTTTAAAAGAAGTGATCATTCCAACAACAAAACAAAAATATATGTCACTGGTACCATAGGGGAGAATGCAGCTAAAGTTATAACTTGTCTGTTAAAATTCATGTGCAAAAACCTCAAAAATTCCTCCAAACATTTTCTAGCAGCTGTCAAACATTTAAACCTAAAATGTATTTGACCGTTTACATTCGTGGGTATACAAGACAGCCTTAATTGTACTGGAGCCACGTTGAAGATATTGTTTTTTGTGGTTGTGGTTGTAAAATGTATTTTAGCCAGGTATTTTGTGTGTGGTTGTGAAGATCAAAAGCAACATGTGCTGCATGCCTTTTGAGAAAGAAGGAAACATCTTCCATTCCATTAAATGGTTACTTTAACACAAAAATGTCAAAATAAGAGTTTTGTGAGCTACAGTCTGTAGTCCTGTATTAGAGGCATACGTCTCAACTTTGTAGCCCAGGAATCAAGACAAAAAGTCAAAAATAATGAGAGACCAATGCTCAAAATCAGGGCAGTCTTTTAAACATTATTCAATTCACTCAGCAAGTTAATAGAACAACAGGTTTTGTATCAACATGCATTTTCTGAAGAATAAGAAGTATGAAACACTAATGTTTCTCATTACTGACTTACTGCAGTTCTCAATGATTTCATAGAAAATCTAAAATGTTATTAGGGAGAGTGCAAATATATGAGGCAAAATCAGCAATGCTCTTTAAAACTATGGACAATTTTGAGGGGAAGGATGATATGGCTGTCTTGCTGTAAAGCTTGCAAACTATGAGTATAAATAATGATTTGTTGTGTTTTACATAGAAAACTTCTGACTTCTGTAAATGCAAACTATGAGTATACACAATGATTTATCATGTTTTACATAAAAAAACTTCTGACGTCTGTAACTACAAACTGGTATTTTGATTAAAAAAAAATTACAACAGTGCTGTGTTAATTTCTAGAGATTTGACAACTCAGTAGGAGGGAAGTAGGACATATTCACATATTTACAGATGTATACAGTATACAAATTTCCATTCCTTTCTGTTATTGTCATATGATCATAGATATCTTACTTTTCATTATGTTAAACGTCTGTCTTTATTATCATCTTATTTGACCTCCACTCCTTTTTCCACAGCCACAATCTAATTATTATTAAAATTGTTGCTTCGTATGAAACACAATAAAATAAGTAAGAATTTTAAATATAAAGAATGGCTTACCATTAAACATGATTTCATTTAGCATTTCATACCAAAATGGCTCACACAACCTAAATAATCTGGTATCTATTTTACTAACATATTCCTTATTTTTATGGCTATGATATCCATACATAATCATATCATTGTTTAAAACATTTCTTTACACAGTTTTTCCACAAATTTGCAACCCTTATACATTGCAAGAAAACATGTTCTGTAGTTTCTTCTTTACCAAAATATATCCAAACTCTTTCACTGATATTTTTATATCATACTGGTAATTTATTAATCACTAATCTCCACAAAAGAATCTTGACATTCAACTGGCTTATTACACCATGCTTTTCATACTTTTATAGCTTTAACTTTTTCATTTGCTTGTTCAGATCAAGGATTAACATAATAATATTACATCATACCATACTTTCCTCTCATTTTCTATTTAATCAATTTTTATTTTCCATAAAATATTTTTCTTCTTGATAACATCTCATTACTTCATTTAAATATACTTTTTCTCTTCTGAACATTTTTAACATATCCCAATGTACTTATATTTGTACTTCAGTAAATTTACTACTAACTTTTCATTTTTATCATTTATCGAAAACAAAACTTTATACCAATTCATAGAAGCAGCATAAACAATTGGATTTATTAATCCTAAACCTCAGTCTTCCTTGTCTATGTATAAGACTCCTCTCTTCACTGTATTCAATCTTGAAACCCATATAAAAGATAAAATTACTTGAAGTATTTCATTTTTGTAGATTATTGGCAACATATAAGCAATAGATAAATATGCAATATTTCCCAGTATAACTGAATTAATCAAATAAAAATTTGTATTAAATGATAGCTTGTATGTTTTCCAAAAACAGCAAAGTTCCTTTATTTCATCTGAAATCATATTCTATTGTCCCTGACTTGCATTTCTTTTTCTTCTTTGTTTTGAATTCTCAACATAAACTTCCTTTGATTATTGACATTTCCTTTCCTCTGTTCATCATGGCTTTCTTTGCAGTCTCTTTAACAGTCTTGGCATATGATTTCTTTGTTGACATTCTTCTTTCAAAAGAGCATTTAATTCCTCTGCTTTTTTACATAATTTCACCCCATGAAACATCTTTTCCACTCTGTGGCTCTCTCAGCAGCAACAGTTCACCCAAAATATCATCCTGCAACCCTCCTGACTGCAGGGTTTTAATAATACGTACATCATCATTTTGAACATTTGCTTCCAATAAAACAAACAAATTCTGTTGAAACAGCTCCTCAGAATCTTGTAGAGCTTCATAAACTGCACTGGTGTTTACCTCTGTGCTATCTATCATCTTGGATCTCCTTTGGTGCTGTTCTCACAGCTGCCACTGCACTAGGAACAGAACAAGCATTATCCAAAAAGTAGTTTTTTTTATTGTTAAACATTCACTTACCTATACAATGTTTATTATTTGCATATTTAAAATATTTACAAATATTTACACTTTATAAATTACAATTTAAATTAGAAAACATTCCCCCACCCTTTTTTCCATAACCAAAAATATTTTTTTTTAAATATTTGCCAAAATCCGTTTTCCATTGAAGTTAATTTTAGTCAGTCTCTCAGTCCATGATGTCCAGGAAACAAAAATATATCCATCTTCTTCATTTGTTCTTGTTTTTTATTACTGTAAAAAACATATTTGATTATGTCCATATTAATTTGCCCAACTTTTGTAAATCCTTTTAACATTTTACTGGTACACATTTCTTCCCATAAATGTTTAACTCTCTTACAACTCAAGAAGATAGGCTCTGTTGTTTCAAACACTCCACAATTATTACATATTCTATCTTGTTTTCTTTTATATGGCATGTTTGCCTTGACAGGCAATTTACATATTAAAAATCTACACAAGAGGTCTTTACACTCATGTACATTCTTATACCATTTGTGTCTTGTTAATATTGCTTTCTTCTTGTCTATTTCTAAATGCTTCCATGGATCAAAAAATAATATTGTCTCATAATACTTAGATAGCATTCTTTTCTACTTTTCTCACTCGTTTTCATGTTTAATTTCCATAATAAAATTTTATTCTGATATTTCTTAATATTTTCATTCATAATACCCTTAGTTCTTTTTCCCAATTCCATTTTATCCCCAAAACATTTATATTTATGGTATGAAATGGTTTCTGTAAGACTCTTACATTAGTTTACATCCCCTATTAAAGCTCTATATAAATTTAAAGAGGCCATATATACATTTGGATTTATTAGGCCCAATTGACCTTACTTTTCTTCCATATACAAACTCCTCTTTTGACTGGATTCAGTCTTGATCCCCAAATGAATGCAAATATGACTGCCATAGGTTCTTTTTCATACTGCATCTGTATCATATATGTATTAAATAAATATGCTATTTTCCCTATTAAAAATAGAATTTATCAGATTAACTTTCTTCCTATAGGCTAATCTGTATGTTTTCCAAAAATGCATGCATCCTTTATTTTGTACACTCGTTTTCTCATTACTTCTCCTTATATTCATTCAACCCAGAAAATATTCATAATATCTCTATAAACTCTTCATTAAATTTTATATTTCCTATATGACCCTTGAATCCAAACCCCTTACTTTTCTCATTATTTATACATAAACCAATCTTCTTCAATGAATTATTTAATTTTCCACTTATTTCTTCCATCCATTCTTTATTTTTCATTATGAACATAATATCATCCACATAAGAATACCCTATAGGTAGTTGCATTTAATTTACCATTTTACATCTTGCCATATATGTCATTTTATTGCTCTTAGTCACTATTGTATTCATAACTAAAGAAAAAAATGATGCTGCTGGCTGGACATCCCTGTCTTATGCCAGATTCTGTTTTTATTTCTTCACTTACCATCCATTTACATTTAATTTATCATACTTTCTTTCATATGTAATAACAAAATACCAGTCGGACAGCCACAGCAATGAAAAGTCTCTTTTAATGCTGACATAAACCATAAAATAGGACAAATGCTTTCACGTATCAAGTATGCTTCATCAGATCCTCTAAAATCTAATAAAAACCTTCAGTTTAAATACAATAGTATAACCAATCAACAGCTCCTAACAATTAAAACTAATTAAGTATCAATTGAGCATTAAAAACACAGAACACAAATTTAAACTTTTCTCAGCCTGCGTCCTTTCAATACAGGCTTAATAGAGATACTGTTATTTATCCCTGGATATTTATGTGCTTGTAACCTCAGTATCCATTGAAGTTCTTGTTATTCAAGGAAGTTATTGGCATCACCCCTCTGATATTATTATACACTGGTTGTAAGACCCTAAACAAAAAACGATGTTCAGGAAATGTCATCACATGCTTGTCCAAAGCATTCAATTCATTATTTTTGTGTATTTCATATAGATGCATACTTATACATTCCCTTCAGCCTCTGAGTGGTTTTGCCCACATAATAACATGGACATGTATCACACGTAGCCAAGTACACCAGGTTACTAGTATCACAATCAGCATGCTGTGTACAATAATATCAGAGGGGGTGACACCAATAACTAATAGTTACTGATAAGTAACTATGAAACCAACTTATTGTGGCAGAGCAAAGGTTAAGGTTAGACAAAGTTTGGAGAAGCATATTATGGTTCACCATGTCAAAGGCCTTTGATAGGTCTAAGAAGATGGAAGATACAAATAAGCCTTTGTTCCTATGCTGGTTAACTGTGTTGGTATATGAGAGGAGAGCAGTAGTGGTGCTGTTGGAGGGTCTAAAGCCATGTTGGGTTTTGGATAGTAGATTTTTTTGGAGGTAATATATTAGTTGGAAATGTACAACTCTTTCCAGTATTTTGGATAGAGGGGATAGGATAGTAATTGGGTGGTAATTGGTCAGTTCTAGGGAAGAACCGCCTTTATGAAGTGGAATGATATGTGAAGTTTTCCATAAGGTGGGTACTTTATGTTCAGATAGAGATCTGTTTATGAGGATAGATACAGGATAGGATATGGCCTCTGCAGATATCTGAAGGAAATCTGCAGGTAATTTATCAGCGGCCAGGGTAGTTGGTTTAAGTTGCTGAAGGAGTTTTGAGATTGTCTTGGTTAGGACTGGTTGTAGGGAGAAGGTAGTAGTGGTTTGTGTTTCCTTATTGTGGAGTGGGGTGAGTAGTTGTGTTGGAGTGTTTGTGTTTGGTTGGGCGTTTGCTAGTTTTAGTATGGTTTCTGTGAAGAAGTTGTTGAATTGTGTGGGGATATTGGTATCATTATTTGGGAGCACAGGGGTAGGGGTGGAGGCTTTTTCTGGATATAGTATTTTATTTATGCTGGACCAAAATTTTTGTGGATTATGTGCATATTTGTTTTGAGTGTTTATATAGTAGTTAGTTTTGTCAGCTTTAATCTGTCTTTTAGCTTTATTACGAAGTTCTAGATAATTTTGCCTTAGTTTAGAGGATTTATCTTTCTGAAACAGTATCCAGCTTTTATCCCTTTCTTTCATTGTGTTTTTAGTTTCCTTTGTGAGCCATGGGGCATGGTTGTTTTTTATCCTTACTGTTCTAGAGGGTGCATGGTAGTTTAAGATATCTAGAAAGATGTTATTAAAATATTGTACAGCATCGTCAAGGGGTAGTTGTTTAAGGGGTATCCAGTTGCAGCATTGTAGTGATCTACTAAAGTCAGTGGCCTTGAAATTCTTTTTGTTGCGTATCATTGCAAGGATGGGCTGGTAGATGTGTTGGTTAGATCTATTCCTAATTAGATAGGTTGGCTGGTGATCACTTAGACTGTCTGGGAGACACCCTGACTGTTGTACAAGGGATGAATGGGATAACAGAATCCAGTCTAAGATGGATTGATGTTTAGTTGCTTTGTCAATTCTGGTGGGGTTGGATATTATTTGGGTGAATCTGTGGAGGTTGATGTGGGTAGTGGAGTTGTGGTTAGAGCATTTTAGCCAGTCTATGTTAAAGTCCCCTAGTACTATTGTTTCATGGGGAAGGGAGTTTGAGATCCAATTAAGTAGGTTTTCTGTTGTATTGATGTTATTGCCTGGAGAGAGGTAGGCTCCTGCAATTACTATTTGTTTGTGAGAATTTAGTTTGAGTTTTGCCAGGATCAGTTCTATATCCTTAACTTCCTGGGTATCACAGTCAAACTGTTCCAGGGTGAGATGGTTTTAAAATAAGATAGCTACCCCTCCACCTTTCTTTTCTTCCCTATCCTTTCTTATTATATTATAGCCTGGGGCTATGATTTCATTATTGCTATGTTCAAGTTTAAAGCCAAGTTTCTGTTAATATGACTATGTCTGGTTTATATAAGGCTAGTAGGGCATGAAGGTCCTGGATTTTGTTTAGTATACTTCTTATGTTTATGTTTAGGAAAAGGAGGGATGAGGTGGGTCTGTTGTAGATAGGGTTAACTGAGTTTGGGTTAGTGGTAATAGTATGATTGGGTCTGGGGTTGGGGTGTATGTCACCACAGCAGTTCAGTGTGAGTAGGAGGTGTAGATAGAGTTTAGTTAATTTGTGCAGTATTTTGTTTTGTTTGTGGGAGGTGAGTGGGTTAGTTGTTGGGGGTTGACCTTTAGTGATTCAAACTGTTAAATATTCGATGTTCCAATATAGACCCATCTCCTTTTCCTTTTCTGTACCCCCCCTTCTTATATATTTAATACAATATCTTTATTTTTCTGTATTTCACATTGCTTTCTTTGTTCCATCTCTAAACTTATTTCCTGAATTGCATTATGTATATCATGTTTATCTAGACATTGCATATTTTCTTCACATTCCAACCATATATGTCCTGTATTTCTACATTTCTTACATTTCAAATCACATTTTTTGCTTCATGAGCTGTTTTATCGCAAATAAAACATTTTTCTTTTATCACATTCACTGATCAAATGACTATCTTTCCCATGAAAAAGCAAGTTTTAGTTTGTCCTCTGTATTTTACAAACCTTTATTACCATTTATTATTTACACTAGGAATGTGTACCACATTATCATTTTCCATTTTTAATATAACTCCACATTCCTATCACCCAGTCCATAAAACTCTTTTATAAAATGTTTTTGTTTTATCCAAAACATCTTTACACAAAATCACTAACTGTTTTTTTTTAAGTCTTTTGCATCAATTTCAGTTCTGAATTGAATAAATACTCTCTTTTTTGTTTCTCTATAAAAGGATTGAATTACATATTCTGTTCTTTCCATGTTCATATTTTCATATAAAATTCTCCATAGCCTGTCCAGTTTCACAAAATATATTACAAAATGTGTCTTTGTTAATAAGTATGACTGCTTTTACCTCGGTGGGTGAGATACCCAATGGTGCAATTAGTGAGTTCCAGACTTCATACCTGTCTAGTCCTTTTTCTTTTTAACTGCTGATTCTCATGATATATATCTTTTTTTGTCTCCTTCATCTGCTCAACCTTCTTTTCTCCTTCCTTTACTGTAGACATATACAATATCTTCTCTACTGTTTCTTTCACTACTTCTTCTTGGATTTTTTCCATTGTCTCACCCCAGGATGTTGCTACCTCACTTTCTGGTTCACTTTGGTTGATTAAGTCTTTTAAATAATCATCCTGCAACCCTCCAGATTGAAGGGTTGTAATACCACATTCCTGCTGTCTCTCCATCTCACTCTCAAACAGTTTTCTCTGAAATAGGTCTTCCAAATCCATTACTTCTGCCGTACCCTCCTGTATGTTTTTCCTCTCCATTTCCTCCTTCTGCTCTGATATAAATGATCTCTCTGCCTCTGCCTCATCTATTCATTTCTCTACTACAAACTCCACTGTGTCCATGCTCCCAACTCCATTCTCCATAGCTTTTTGTGGGCGTTTGCAATATCGTAAGAAATCTGCTTATCCTGCTCCACCACCTTCCCGAGTATGGCAAAATATTGATGTGAACATCAGCAGTTTTTTCTAATCTAGCTTCGAGTATTAATTGTTTGTGTCTTTTCAGCATTTCAGTTACGAGTCGCCACAGCGGAACTCTGGTCCGCTAATGATTGGCAGTAGAGTTTTATGTGCTGGCTTGCCGGGCCTAACGCACAACCTTCAATGAAGGAATGCCCATTCACGCATGTCGCCACACAGAAGATGCTCTAACTGAGAATCAAATGGGCAACGTCTAACTGTGAGGCGACAATGCTACCACAGCACCACCACCGCAGTAATCTTAATAATATTCAAAATACTTCTCTTATAAGGGAAGATAGTGACACTGTACTGGATTTTTCTAGTGAAGAGCCATCTACAAGCTACGCTGTTAGTAGCAACATTATTAGAAGGAGTGAATGTATTAAAAACCAAATGGCAGGGTCCAATCAACCCCCTTATAACAATAATGGTAATCAATGAATGCAGGGTGTGGATAACCAGCATAACCAATTCTCTAATACAGTATCAGGGCAGGGTTTTACCAGGGGCAAACAATGCCATTTTCAGAATCAATACAGGAGGAACAACAACAGGAGATAGTACCTGAAACTGTGCCTGGTGAATCTCCTATCATTGTGACCAACACTGAAGGTGACTTTTCCATCTATAATTATTCTTCCTTTTATGTTTCCAGGGACTTGGCTGATGTTTTGGCAAAAGGGTTAACGTTTGTTCCCATGAGCAGAATGGATATTGCAAAATTAACTTGTGACTTAAAAATGTTTGTGAGGAAATTAAACCTACAAGTGCTATTAGGGGCAAGTAATGTGAACAATGAAGCATTTAGAATTTCTAGCTGCTATAATCCACCTTTGCATGCTGTTTTACAAAATTTCGAAAGAATTTGTGAATTAGATTTAAGAATGCTTTACTGTAATAAAAATATCAGATTCCAGCATAATATGACCCTTGAAGAAAGACAGGCAGTGAATGTATTACGTGAGGCTCAGGTCAGGGTTATGAAGCCTGACAAAGGAGGGGGCTTGGTATTTATGGACATAGTTGATTATAATAATAGAATTCAATCTATATTAGACTCTGAAGTTTATCAACCAGCTTCCATAAATGAATATAATATAGCCAATCAAAGAATCAAAATTTACCTTAATGATTTATTTATTGAAGGTAAAATTGATGTCAGTATGTACAATTATATCCAGATATTAGCAGTTATTACTCCAACTATGTTTGATTTATCTAAACTACACAAGGGCCTAATAAATCCTTCATTTAGACCAATTGTTGATGGTAGACAATCATCAACTTATGCTTGTGCTAAAATGGTGGATATTATTTTACAGAAATATGTAATGAAGGAGGAAAAAGTAGCCAAGAACTCTTTGTCCTTTTTTAGAGAAATCGAATAGGATTGATTGTGATATGAATTTAAATTTCCTCATAGTAGATTTAAAGGATCTCTACACCTGTATCCCTCAAGATCAAGGTTTTGAATGGGTTGGTCAGAGAAGGAAAACTTTGGGTGCGCTACAAGCTGAGATCTCTTTGGTGGAAGAACTTTTAGATATTATCCTCACTAACAATTTCATCACATTCAGTAAGAGCTTTTATTTACAAATTAGGGGAGTAGCGATGTGCTCCCCCTGTGGGTCAAGTTATGCGAATCTAGTTATGTCACAGTGGGAGCAGACATATGTATTGTCAGAAAAACGGATTTGTAGCAATATAAAATTTTACATCAGATATTTGGATGACATTTTTATGTTATTTGGAGGTGACAGAAGTGACGCTGATAAGTTGATTGAATATTTTAACAGCACATCTAATTTTTTAGAATTTACTAATGATTTTCATGGAGAACAGATTTAATTTTTAGATGTACTTGTCATCAAAAACCGAACAGAAAGCACTTGGGAAGCAAAGTATTTTTAGAAAGTCAACCTTCTCTAATACTTTCCTTCACTACACCAGCGCTCATCCAAACTATAAAAAGCACTCTGTAGTTAAGGGCCAAATGGTGTGTGCTGCACGCATGGTCACCACGTTTAATAATTTTGTTTCGGAGTGTTTTAACCTGAAAAAATATGTTTGTTAGAAGAGGTTATCCTGTGGCCTTGGCAGATAATCTGATTGAGGAAGTTAAAAACAAAAGGAGTGTAGGTATATATACCCCCATACTTGCTAAGCAGAGCACAGCTTGCCAAATAGATGAGATTAATTTAGATTTAAATACCCCTAATAATAATTTTGGATTGTCTTTCATTATGACATTTTGTGTCAAATTTGATCAGATTACGGATATTATTAATAAAAACTGAAGGCTTTTACAAGATAATGCCAATGTGATTAGTAAGGTGGGAGACAAACCCAAGTTAGTCTATAGAAAAGGTTTGAATTTTAAGAATTTATTTGAGAAAAGTGAAACTTCTTTAAGTAGATATCCTGGGATGACGCAATGTGGTAACTGCCCTTACTGTAGGTTTGTAGAAATAGGTGCAAACATAATAGTCAATGGCACTAGGTTAGTCAGCAAGAAGAAATTCAATTATAATTCTAGATCAGTTGTTTATTTGGCTAAATGTGAATTCTATCCATCTTTCTACATAGGGAAAACCTATTGTAGATTACTAGACAGGATTTACGAGCACCTATATAGCATTCAGAAACAAAAGGAAGAGAATGCTTTAGCCAAACATGTTAAATCTTTTCCACATCATACTTTTAAATTTTGGGTCATACAGCAGATTGAACCCAGTAGTAGGGGTGGACCCAATAGCTTATACTTGGAGAGGTTGGAGCTGTTTTGGCAGATTAGGTTGTTAGCATATCACTACCCAGGTGTAAACGACAAATGCTCATTAATGTGTTTGTTGAAATTAAAAAGTATCCTTAGGTGAAATTTGAATAGTTATATTAACATACATCATTTGATGTTAACAATAAAATCTGTATTTGTATGTATAACAATTTATTTTAATATTATTTTAATATTTATTTAATATTTATTTATATTACATACTTTAACTTATTTATTGTTATTTATGGCTATTCACAGTTTTCTACATATTATTTTTCAGCATACATAGTCTACACACATGAGCTCTAATATAAGCCTATACTATTTCCAAGTTTCAGCTTTTTAACATATTTAATCATTAATTATTTGTTATTTAATTATGCTTAAGAAGTATTTTGAATTTTATGTGATATATTGATTGTTTATTAGGAAATATACATATTTATTGAATGAAAACTTAATTTACACACACATTCTTTATGAATGGAATTTATGCTGCCTTACTCAAAGCTGTTGCCCTTTTAAATGTCATTTCTTTTTTAAATTTTACATCTTTCTTCACATAATTTTAATGAATGTTACTATTTAACATTTTGGATGTTTGAATGTTGCTTGTCTGAAGAAGTTTAACTATTAAGTTAGACAAAAAACGCTTAATAAAATAGTCTACTTTACATCCGAGTTCTGTTCCTGGCTTCACTTGTGTTCTCAAACAGTTTTCTCTGAAATAGGTCCTCCAAATCCATTACTTTTGCCATACCCTCCTGTATATTTTTCCTCTCCATTTCCTCCTTCTGCTCTGATATAAATTATCTCTCTGCCTCCACCTCATCTGTTAATTCCTCTCCTGCAAACTCCACTGTCTTCATACTCCCAACTCCATTCTCCATAGCTTTTTGTGGGCTAAAAACTGCCATTCTCCCTCTGTTTTTTCTAGATCAGCTTTGCATCTGGAATGGAAACCAGAAAACGATAGCATCACATGCAACACTTCCCCCCTACACCAAAGAGTAGGGGAAGTTCCCCAGTGCCCTGGCCAAATTTCCCGTAGTAGTATAAATACCACCTCAGTTCTCCCCTGAAAAGAGGCTACTAGCCTAATAGGACCAAACTAGTCAACAATATAAATAAATAAATAAACAAACAAATAAATAAATAAATTATAAAATGTCACAGAAGTCTGCAAATGTCATCTGACAGGCCAATGCAGCCAAAGTGAAGCAAACAGCAGCAGAGGTGAGAGATGGAGAAATGTACATATGCATTCTGGAGCAAAGGATGAACTTGGGAGATAATTATTCGCAGAGTGAGGCAGAAGTTCAAAAGTTCTAAAGACAGGTAGAATTTCTGAGTTCTATGTGCATTTACACATGAATGACAAATCAGAACACCACCATGAAAAGCTGGTGCATATATGTATGAGAAATTATTGGAAAGACACCAGGAGAAAGGAAAGACTAAAACTGTGAATCCCCTGAGGACATTAGTAATAATATACACATGATAGAGCTTCCAGAATGCTGAAAGTGGCACTGGGAAAAATAACTTCTTGAATGCTACAACCTCTCTTTAGCATTTGGAATGCTATTATAAAATTGGGAGATGGTAAATGTTCTTACATTATAGATAGATATAGAAGAGTTTAAAGAAATTGCAGAAAACTAAATTCAGTTCTACTCCACTCCATTTGATAAGACATGTTCTACTGGACAGTGGGGTGAAGACATTGTGATGGAGTTCCTGAATGTTAACTTTTTGCCAGTGGTTGACAACATGACTTCATACAGCAGAGTTACTGCCACTACAGGTTGATCCTTTTCTATAATGGATGTACCACTAAGGTGAGCAAGTGAAAACTTATACATGTTACATGTTGGAAATTCTGGGGATGGAGACTAAAATGCTAATGGTGATAGTGAAGTAGCTGTCCATTCTGAAGAAGTTGGTAATTAATAAAAAGGAAGTAAGAGAAAGAATGTCTGTAAGCTGTGGAGCATCATATGGATAAACAGTGTGACTTAAACTCGTGTGTTCTGAACAAGTGACTACAAAACCAAAAATTATACATATTTGTCAGAGGGATTATTTTGTATTACTGTCTTCCTCAGGATACTTGAAGACATACCTCTCAACATTTTAGTGTAAGAATTCTTGAAAAAGCCATAACTAATGGGAGAAAAAGGTCCAAAATCATGGACAGATTTTAAATTCATAGATTGTTACTAGGCTAATAACCCGGGGGGGGGGGGCTTTCTAAGCCTATCCAAGTTTTCCTGAAAGAGTAATGATGTCCTCAATCCAGCATAGTCTGTTTAAGTCAGAGACAAAATTCAGGTTCCCAAACCTTGTATTTCTGGCACTCCATGACTTACAAATATGCAGGAGATTCATAAGTGTGGGGTTTGCTGATTCCTTGTAAACAAGGTATAGCTCACACCTCGGTAGTCTAAAGTAGACTGATTACAGGGAAAGGATTTTAAGGCACTCTGCATAAAGCTGGTTTGTTATGCCTTGTATTCTTTTTGTAAGGTACCTCTGAGGTTACTCTAGTTGCTGCATATGCCTGGTTAGGTAGATACCAGACGGAGCACTGTACTCTATGATTGGTATGTTAAGGGCAGAATACAGTGGGATAATGACTTCTTTGGACCTAGATGCCATGCCCTTATTTATAAGCTGTGCAACATAAAATGATTTCCTCACCACTGTAGCCACATGGTAGTCGAAGGTAAGATTGCTGTTTATGTGTGTACCCAGATCCCTGACCATTAGATCGACTCTTAAGGGCATATTATCATCATGGTAATTAACCAAGATGATGGGCTTCACAAAGGGTACAATTATGCATGTCTTAGCATTGAGTTAAAGACCATAGCTATGGTACCATTTGTTAGTCAGAAATAGACCTTCTTGAAAAATGCTAGTGCAGGGGAGTCAGTGATAATCACCAGCTTGCAATCATCTGCAAATTTTGTCTGCCATAAACCTTCATTTGCTTCCATTTCAGAGAAATTTGATGCCAAAAAGGAGTGGGCCCAGTACCAAGCCCTGGGGGACTCTGCTAGTGACTGGCTTCTGGATGGAGGTGGCCTCACCTATTTTGACCTCTTGGGTCCGAGCCACTTGGCTATCCAGCGGGTGACAAAACTGTTTATATCTAAATTAGTGAGCTTATCTATAATGCTTGAGTGGGATATTATTTATTTATTTGTTTATTTAACATTTGTTTACTGGGAAAGTCTGACTTGGAACAAAGACAATTTTCAGCGGAGGCCTGGGGAGAAATGCTCTAGATGCATGTCTTTGTAACATGGAAGGAAATCGGAGTACCCAGAAAAAATCCACTCGAACACAAGGAGGACATGCAGACTCCCCACAGAAGGCACTCCAGTTGAGAATCAAATTGGAGAACCTCTTGCTGTGAGGCAACAATGCTACTTGCTGCACCACTGCACCATCCAAATATTGTATTGTTATATTGTTGATATTGTATCAAAAGCCTTGGTCAGGTTGAGGTAAGCTGTGTGTACAATTTTACCTTCATCCAGTGTTTTGGTGATCCTCTCAAAAAAGTCCACCAGATTTAATATACATGACCTTCCTTTAACAAAGCTGATCTGTGATGTGTTCATTATTTGCAGGTTACCTATGTTCTCATTTATCATGTCCATGATGATTCTTTCCATGACCTTACATATGAGGCTGGTAAGACTTATGGGCCTGTAGTTACCTGGATCAGAGGCTGGATCTACTTTGTGCAGGGAAATGACTGTAGCCATCTTCCATTCCTTGGGCACAAAACCTGACTGCAGGCTCTAGTTGAAAGTGATTCAAGTGGACCAGACAAGTCATGTTTCATTCTATTTATTAAGCATCCCGGGATGCATCAATACAGTGTTTTTGGCTTTGGAAAGTGAATTGATGATCTCTTCCCTAGTAATGGTTGAGGAGATTGTAGTATGTGGTGTTTCCTTTGAAGTATCGGGGGGAGTGGAGAGAGAAATTTGAGCTGAACCTGTTAGCCAAGAGGTTGGCAATGGGCTCTGGTTCTGTGTGGATGCTGCCAATTACAATAAGTTTGGCACATTGCTGTTTATCTCCCCTGAGGTAATGGACATAGCTGTAGAAAGCTTTGTAGTTGTCCTTTGTCTGAAAAGCTATTTTTTTCTTCAAATTTAGCCTCTGAAGTATTACTTAACCCTTTGGGCTGCCTATTTAGATTGGTCAGGGCACTTTTAGTATGTATGACTTTGTTCCTCCTGTACTTGGCCAAGATTTTTTTTTTTTGTATTGTGATTCCACCAGGCTGGCTTGCCTTTTGAGTTTGCCTTATTCTTAACACCAATGGGCACAGCTCTCTCTATACAGCGATCAATATGGTTGTACACAGACTTTGTAAATAGCTCCACATATGCTATGGTTTTCACTGGGTTTGTGGGTACTTGGAATTTAGGCAAGGTATCACTTAGAAGAGAGATTCACTTTGGAATAGTTTCTAAAGGTTTTTGATTTCACTAGATCCCAGGATTTAATTTTATTTCAAGCAATACTGTCTTATGGTCAGATCAGACAAGTGAAGACATTACTTTAGGTGGGAAACATCATCCCCCCATGTTTGTGCGTACAAGGTCAAGGATGTTTGTACACCTGGTAGGACAATAGACCAACTGTTCCAGGATGTTGGCATTAACAAAGTTTAGGAATTGCTGGGCTTGTTCATTAGAAGTGGTATAGGACTCCCAGTCTGCTGAGGGGGTAGATGAGATCCCCCATAAATATTGTATTCGGTTGAATGGTGAGGGACTTTAGTACATTGAGAAAGGTAGTATGGGTTTCCTGGGACGTGGAGAGGGACCTATAGGTTGCAAGGATATGGTACAAGACCCTTATTTATGGTGAGCTGCACATGTATGAGTTCCAGTGGGTCATACACTTTAATAGTCTAGATGTGAGAGTAGTCTTAATACAGACTGAGCTCCTCCACCTTTAGCTCCCTCCTGTGCAGTAGCTGGTCTAAAGGTGTGAAAGGCATTATAACCTTGCATTGCTGGGGTACTCTCTACAACTTTAAACCATGTGTCCATTACTACACAGATGTAGACACTCTCCAGGGATACCAAGGCTAGCAGGGAGTTGTGTTTCTTCTTAAGACTTCTAGCACTGAACAGTGCCACCTTCATCCATTCCTTTGTAGATTTAGTTCAGTTGGGAGGTTTTATGGAATTGTCTAAAGAAGGCACTATGGGGTGGAAAAGGTCTTTGCCGATATTCAAAAGCCTAGAGGGGATATGTGCAGGCCACCCCTGGCAAAGCAGAGTGGTCTGTCAACCATGTCCTCCCAAGCCTTCAAAATTGTACTCCCTTGGACTGACACTAGAAGCTAAGCCAGTTTATCCATATCCATATATTTAGCCATATCATTTTATGTTGGTAATGTGGCATCATCCTTGGAGAAGGTAGTATGTTGCTCAGTGCTAGACTCAGGCTCATATCTGCCTGAGATGCATAATCAGTGAGCGCAATCATGTCTCATTTCATATAGCTGAGTGAGGTACATCTCAGGTCACTGACAACCACATGGACTATGACAGAGTCATACAGGTACCTGTGGTTCAATGACCTCACTGCCTGTGTGACTTGAAGGATCCTAGTCCGGGAAAGGCAGCTAACTGTGACTCTCTCCTTACTCAGTTTGTTGAGGGTGACGTTGTTGTTCCCCATATTTCTGTAGCAATAGTAAACATAAGATCATTCATTAATTCTCGGTTCAACACTTCAGTTTGCTAGTTCAAGCTTACCATATATTTTTCATTTTGTTTGATAATAATTCTTACAATATCCAACCCACACCAGTTGAATATTTCCAACAATTCATTATGAAACTCAGAGCCCGCCTCAATATTATTTGGATATTTGCAAACCCTTAAACCTTTTGGGACAATTCCCAAATTGAGACATTCCATCAAGTATTCACTGTCAGTATTTAAGGACTTGTACCTTGCCATTAAGTCATAAAGTCTGTTTAAACTACTGCTGTAAGTGCCCGGTTCTACATTCTTGTCTTTCCAAATGTCATTTACTTTACAATTAAACTTGTGATTCTCAGATAGCTATGTATTAAAATCTTTACTAGTTCATAAATCAAGCAGATCAACAAAACAGTCACCTTGTTGACTGAAAAGGATAAATATTACAGGATTAGGGACAGAGTACATGAAAAATGTGCACTCGTATTTAAAAGGAAAACGAAGAAATTGGAAAGGGATATTTTGGACTATAATATGTTATCTAAAGCCAAAATCGTATAAAAGGGACTGGGTGGATTTTAAATGAACACAAGGAAGACAATAGGAAACATCTAGAAATTTTACATAATGAAGGAAGGAGCGAGAATTTCAACAATGTGAGTGACCCATTAGAATACCCCACTCTCCACAGATCGGAGAGAATTATGAACAGAAATCGGCCCCCACAACAACCAGGAATTATTATTAACAAGGTGGCAGGGGTGGGGGAATGCGGGGGAGGGGGAGAAATTGATATCACACCAGGATTTAATTATTAGTGATGATCACCAGTATAAATACAATAATTACAAAATTTTTAATTATAGTAATTGACAAGGGAACATTTTAGCCTTTTCTCTAAAGGGTTTAAATTCATACCAACTAAAAAATGTGACTTGACAAAGCCCATTTTAGACCTTAAGATGTTTGTGTGGAAATTGAATTTAGAATTGATGTTTCAAGGAACCAATATGAGCAGGCACAATGAAACTACTAGGAGAAGAAGTGAATTTAACCCAACTCTCCACCATCAATTAAAAAATTTTGAGCATGCAGTGAAAAAATAATTTAGGAAGACAATTCCTAAAAATAGATGTAGTTTCAACCTCAATAAGAATGAAAGGAAAATATTAGAAGACTTTAAGTTTGATAAAAATGTTAAAGTGATGAAACCGGATAAGGGTGGGAAGACAGTAATTATGGATACATTACTATAGGAGGCTAAGATGTTGGACACTTTAGGGAACATAAATACCTATACTAGAGTTTCGAAAAACGAGATCAATGTAGCATATAAAAAATAGATTTGGCCTTGAGCAACCTTTTCACTGAAGGGTTAATAAACTTCAACACTTATAATTATCTTAGAAATGATAAGCCTAAGATACCTACTATTTTGGCATTCCTAAAGTGCATAAGTACAAGATCCACCTTTGAGACCTATTATGTCAGCCGAAGGTTCTAAAACAGCGCCTTTGGCTAAGTATTTGGATAAGAAATTAAAAGCTATATGGGGAACTGAGAAGGAGATACTAAAGGACTCTTGGGTCTTCTTAATGAGTATCAAACTTGAGCAATTTAATGAGCACATATTTTTTGTAACAGTAAACATAAAGGATTTATTCTCAGTGATCCCACATGATATTGGTCTTGATCTCAAATGTCATGAAGTCCTTCAAGAGGATTGTGAAGAAACATCTATCTGCGAGTCTGCCTAAGTCCTTCAATCCACTTCAGTTTGCATACCAGGCAAATAGATCGACTGTGGATGCTATATCCATCACACTACACCTTGCATTAAAATACCTAGAAGGGAGAAGCAACTACATGAGGATGTTGTACATCGACTTCAGTTCTGCATTCAACACTGTGATACTGATGCAACTGGTGGATAAGCTCATGAAACTCAGGATAAAAAAGCACCTATGTAACTGGACTCTTGACTTTCTGATTGGTAGACCCTGGTGGACATGCACTGGAAGTAACACCTCTCAATGCATAGTCCTGAATACTGGTGTTCCCCAAAGTTGTGTACTCAGCCCCTTGCTCTTCACCATCCTCACCCATGACTGCACTGCAAAACATAAATCAAACCAAATTATAAAATTCACTGATGATACCACAGTCATGGGTCTCAGCGGTGGGAATGACCATAACTACAGGGATGAGGGGAACACTTTGATTGCCTGGTGTGACTGGAACAATCTGGACCTGAATGTTAATAAGACCAAAGAAATGATTATGGACTTCAGGAGAAAGGCAACAGTTCACCAACCACTCACTATCAAAGGGGAGGTAGTAGAGAAAGTCAAAACAACCAGGTTCCTGGACCTTCACATCTCTGATGACCTCTCCTAGGCTGCTAATACCAACTATATAGTCAAGAAGCCTCAACAGAGGCTTAAACTCCTATGAAAGCTCAAAAATGCCAAGCTCCCACTGTCTGCTCTTACCACTTTTTACAGGGGAACTATCAACAGCATCCTCACTAGCAACTTCTTAGGATGGTTAAACAACTGCACAGCTGCTAAGAAGAAGAAACTAAAGATGGTGGTGAGGGTGGCTGAGAAAATCTTTGGCACAAACCTCTCTTCTATTCATGAGCTTTTCTTTACAAGAACAAGAAAGAGAACATATAAAATACTTGCTGATTCGACCCATCCAGCCCACAACTGATTCTCACAACTTGCGTCTGGAAGGAGGTACCACACCTTCCGCTGTAGGACTATCAGATTCAGGAACAGTTTGTATCCTACAGCTGTGAGACTTATTAATACAGACACCAACCATAATACATGATACATTGAAGCCTCTTTTTTCATTTAATCCTGCTGCTCAGAGCAATTACCGCCAGCATTACTATTATGTAATATGATGGCTATACCGAGTCACATCTAAGGTTAACAAGTACAATATGGTAACTAAACAGCTGCTATTCACTAGTCTCTATTTATTCTATATCTTAACAGTGTAATAGGTTTGGTGGTGGGTATTTATTTATTATTTATCACTGGATAATGGGTATTGACTGTGTTTATGTAATGTGAAGTTTTTCCAATAATATTTTTATTTTTATGCCCCTTTTTTATAACATAATATAATTATATAAATACTTTTTAATAAGTGGTTTTATATTTATATTTATTTATGAAATGTTATTTAAGCATGTATTTATAATTATTTATATTTATTGAAAGGTAATAATGTTGTAGGAAATGGTGTAATACTTGTGATTATTAATGAGCCCAATGGTTATGTTTATTGGTGCATTCAAAGTTAATTAGTACTTTTTTATTGGCTTTTGGTTTTTAATTGATGTATAAAAGTGAGTTGATTATGTGGAATTAACATCTGATGAAGTCCAGTGGATAGGATGAAAACGCATGTATTTTCCTATAAGAGCGTTAATGAAAGTGTGTTTTTGGCGTTATTAACTGTGTATATTAAAGTTGTGTCAATTTTATGGAGGTTATTCTTCCCTGTGTCTGCGCTCCTACTCTTCAGTTATTTATTTATTTTTTTTGGAGAGCTTTCCGCATTTTTTGTGTTTTATCGGTGCTTATTGCGGTTTCATGGAGAGTGGATCTCCGTCTTTGAAGGGACATGACGAGCTCGGTCAGTCCCGTAAATTGATTGGGCAATTGACTGAACTGGTAGATTTGCTGACACCGTTGTGTAAATCTTTGGTGGGGACGAAATTGCAGGCGTCCCAAACTACAGGAAATGGGTCCCAAACTACAGGAAGCAGAACTGGTGAGCTGAATTTTCCAAAGAGCAAGAGAAAGAGAGCTTATGGGTGGTGGTGCTAATGCCGGTGACCTTTTGGAACCGAATGGTGGAACATTCAATCCTGCAGCTACACCTAGAATGTTTTTGGATGATAGTCCGATGTATAACAGAATGGAGGGTGTCGGCAATAATACACAGAACTTGGGTCGTGACAATTCAGGTACTGTCCCTTCATCTAGACCCATAGAGACAAATGACTGGTTAAATATTAACTATTGCTTTAAACTGGACAATTTTAACCCGAAAGGGTTGAAGAATGGAGATTCCTTTAATAAAATGGTGGACAATATGTCTAAATGTATGTTTAAATATAGAACACTGTTGATTGAGAATGCTTATTTAACGAAATGCATTAGTAGGAACATTGTTCCTAAAGGCTTAAGAATTTATAAATTTCCTAATAATGTTCATTTGGGCTCAGCTTTCCATAAGGAATTATTGGAAGTTTTTAATAGAAGTGGTATTGATATTTTGAAATTAATTATTAAAGAAAATAATAGGAATTTAGTAATTTTACATAAAGATATCGATGAATTAGAGGGGCTTATTAAAGAGGATTTATTTTTTGGTATTAATGAGGAAAGAGAAAAATATTTTAAGATGAGGGATGAAATTGATGACAAATGTAAGGGTTTAATAAACAGGAAGATGGAGAAACTAAAACGTGATATACAGGATTATGAAAATAATTTGAGCTACCCCAAGCCCCCCACATACACTTATTCATATCATAAAAACAATAATATTAGTAAGAATAATAAAATAATTTACAAACGGGGTCACGAATTGGAGCATTACCAGATAGGAGAGGGGTTCAATGAATATGATTATGATAGGGATTTCCCTCCATTAGATAGGGAATATAGGCCCCCTGCTGTTCAGAGGTCTCAGAATGGAAATTTTCCTATGAGAGGGGGGAGAAGGGGGAAGGGGAGATTTTAAATGGAAGTACCCAGACCCAGAGTTAAATATTATTGAATACGGTATACTTGAGGAAGGATGTAAAAATGTTTTTAATGGTTTTACTATTTATAATTATAGTAATGTTCCACTTGAAAAAGAACATTTTAGTTTGTTGGGAAAAGGTTTTAAATTTATTCTTCAGGTTAAAGGAGATTTGACTACAACATTCCTTGATATAAAATTATTTTTAAGGAAAATTAATATGAATTTGGTATTTTTTAAGAATGATAAGTATAATATGGTGGGCTCTAATCAAATGTTATTAAAGAAATCTACATTTAATCCTCCTATTCATCCTCAACTTAAAAATTTAGAATATGTCATGGAAAGTGAAATAAGGAAGGCACAAAGAAGAACTAGAAGTAATATGAACCTTAGTGAAGTAGAACACAAGATCCTTAATGAATTAAAACATAATTTTAATGTGACAATAATGAAACCAGATAAGGGTGGAGGGGTCTATTATCATGGATACTATTATATATGAAGGAAAAATGAATCAAATTCTTAGAGACGAAAATAAATACTCTGTAGTCTCTAAAAATGTAATTAATTTAGTGTATAAGAGAATTGACATGGAATTAGAGGCCATGGTGAATGATGGGAGCATAGATGAAAGTACATTTTCTTATTTGAAGGTGGACAAACCAAATATACCAGTAATCTATGGCATCCCTAAAGTTCATAAGGATGTGATAGACCCCCCACTGAGACCCATTGTATTGGTGGATGGTTCAAAAACATTACCACTAGCTAAATTTATAGACAATAAAGTTAAGCATATATGGACTAGTAAGAAAGCAATTTTAAAAGATTCACGGGACCTTTTAAGGGTAGTTAACTCAGAGTTATTTTCTGATGATTTATTATTTGTGACAATAGATATTGTGGATCTTTTCTCATCCATACCTTATTCCGAAGGTATGAGAATGTTTGAGGATGAAGTGTTTCAAGACAGAATATTAACCCATAGAGAAAAGGTGGTGTGCACAGGCTTGATGGAAATGGTCCTTAATAATAATAATTTATTATTATTTAATGGAGAATTTTTCCAACAAATTCAAGGTGTGGCTATGGGCGCAGCCTGTGCACCAACATTTGCAAACCTAGTCTTGGCAAACTGGGAGGAAACATTTATCCTTAATTCTAGTTTTAATTCTTGTTGGAGTCTTTACAGGAGGTTCCTTGATGATATTGTGTTTTTTTGGACAGGAGGGAATGAGAAACTAGATGAATTTATGAAATATATTAATGAGACTACAGATTTCCTTAGATTTACTTATAAGATATCAGACCTAAGCTTACAATATTTGGATATAGAAATATATAAATGTAATGATTCATTTGAAACCAAGGTTTATAGGAAACCAACTTATTGTAATTCCTTCCTAAACTATGATGGTGCACATCCAGCACACTGCAAGAAAAATATAGTAAAGGGTCGATTTGTGAGAGGGTCACATATGACAGGTAATTCTAATGATTTTATCTCGGAATGTGATCTTTTGGAAAGTATGTTTTTAGAAAGGGGATATGCTAAGGATTTTATTGCAAATATTAGGTCTGAAGTGGAAAGAGGTAGACTTGATAAATTTAAGCCCATTTTAGGAATAAAGGAAACAAATATTAACCAGGTTATAGGAATGAAATGATTAAATAACATTGGGGAATATCAACATGCCCTTATTTTAGAATATAATGCCTTAAATTATAATACTAGATTAATATTTCAGAAAGAATGGGAAAGATTTACAGCATTTACTGACTTGGAGGGAATACCTAAATGTACACCTAAGGTTGTATATAGAAACTCTAATAGTATTAAGGAAATTTTGGAACATAAGAAGTTTGATCATAATAAGATTAATAGAGTTATTCATACTAGAAAGAGTGGTACATATAAATGTGGGAAGTGCAATCAATGTGATTATATTGCTAACAAAGAGAAAGTATATGTACAAAGTAGGGATAGATGGATTATTAGTAAAGGTTTGTATAACTGTAATTCTAAGGGTTTAGTTTATCTTGCCACCTGTGTAAAGTGCGGGTCCTTTTATATAGGTAAGACAGAAAGAACCCTAAAAAGAAGAATTTATGAACATACCTATGATATAATGAAAGAGAAAGAAACAAATGCTTTATTTAAGCATTCAAAGGTATGTAAAGATAGTAAATTTCACTTTTTTGTAATAGAGCATATTAAAAGTGGTATTAGAGGGGGCCCTTGGGAAGACACTATAGGTTACAGGGAATTATGGTGGCAAGTAACATTGGAAGCAAATAAATCTCCAGGTTTAAATGAATATGTTTCCATATTACCCCTTTTAAAATTAAAGGCAGCTAAATTATGAGGTTTAGTGCAATATATTTATTCATCACTAGATGGTGCTGTTTGATTATAAAGTTTCTTCCTTTTATATAATATGAAGTTTTTCCAATAATATTTTTATTTTTATGCCCCCTTTTTATAATAGAATATAATTATATAAATACTTTTTAATAAGTGGTTTTATATTTATTTATGAAATGTTATTTAAGTATGTATTTATAATTATTTATATTTATTGAAAGGTAATAATGTTGTAGGAAATGGTGTAATACTTGTGATTATTAATGAGCCCAATGGTTATGTTTATCGGTGCATTCAAAGTTAATTAGTACTTTTTTATTGGCGTTTGGTTTTTAATTGATGTATAAAAGTGAGTTGATTATGTGGAATTAACATCTGATGAAGTCCAGTGGATAGGACGAAAACACATGTATTTTCCTATAAGAGCATTAATGAAAGTGTGTTTTTGGCGTTATTAACTGTGTATATTAAAGCTGTGTTAATTTTACGTAGGTTATTCTTCTCTGTGTCTGTGCTCCTACTCTTCAGTTTATGTAATGTGAACTACCTCTTGCATGTCATATGTGTTATTTATTTCTTATGTTATTCTTTGATACTGCTGTATCTATGTTATTTGCACTGCATTTCTCTCGTGAGCTGGCATTTGTAATTTCATTTCGGCTGCACTTGTGTGGTCCTAAATGACAGTAAAGTTTCTTTGAATCTTTGAGTGGCTTGAGGAAGCCCTTTTCAAGAAGGGGAGCACCAATTCTAACGATTTTCATGTTTGCTTAGAACTCATGGAGCTTGTGTTAAAAAAAATTAAATTTTTTTTTTTTTGGAGATTAATTTTTTCACCAGCTGAAAGGTGTAGCAATGGGGGCTTATTGAGCCCCCCCTCCTACGCCAACATTGTTTTGGCCTGGTGGGAACAATTGTTCATTCTTGATTCTAAATATAAGACATGTTGGTCCTTTTATATAAGGTTTCTGGATGACATATGCATTTACTGGATTGATACAGAGAATAAATTTAATGAATTCCTGGAATATTTGGAAAGCACAACAGAATTTCTGAAATTTACCTGTACTATTACTTATGACAAATGAACTATCTTGATGTGACCATTCATAAACCCAACTTGGGTTTTAAATCCACAGTTTATAGGAAGGAAACATTCTCCAGTTCCTACTTACACTATAATAGTGCTCACCCTTTACATCAAAAGAAAAGTATAATTAATGATCACTTTATTAGGGTGAGTAGGATGACTTCAAACAATGAGATTTGGTTGGAGAATGTGATAATTTGAAAAAAATATTTCTGGAAAGAGGTTACACTATTAATTTAATAAATGAAGTTAGGGTAGAGGTTTCAAGAAAAAGAACTGAAAGTTTGTTCCCACTTTTAGGAAACAAGTCCTTGAAAGTAGTAACCAGTAGATTTGGAGTTAATGCAAATACATATGATAGGGCCTTTGCAATGGAGTTCAATGGTGGTACACATTTGGTAAAGGACATTATCAAAAAAGAGTGGGATAAGTTTACTGAATTGACAGATCTGGTTACTTGGCGAAAGGAACCTTTGAAAATCATATATAGGAAGGGTCGGAACTTAAAGGAGCTACTAGAGTATAAACAAGGACCTAATATTAGAGATGACAAAAAAATGAAAAGCTACATTTAAATGTGGGGCATGTTCCTAATGCCTCTATATTATGAACAAAGAGAGGGTGTACCTTAAGAGTAGATGTAGAGACATAGTTGGAGTGACTTTTAACAATTGTAATACTGCAGGGATGGTTTACTTGGCCATGAAGAATTTTATATAGGGAAAACGGAGTGTAAATTAAGAATGCTATTAGGACGCTAAATGTAAAGAATGCCCTATATAAGCACACTATGGTATGTGTGAGAGCCAAGCTATCTTTTTTTGTTATAGAGAGAATACAAGTGGACATTAGAGGAGGGCCATGGGAGTCAAGATTAGAGTATAGGGAACTATTATGGCAAATAAGACTTGACACAGGTAGTTTTTCTGGCCTAAATGAAAATATTACTAAAGCCCCTGTATTAAGAATGAAGGTAGCAACGTTATAAGATGTTTCTGTTATTATGTCTAAAAGGACTAGAAGCCCTATGGGATATGTTATTAGTTATATATAGTTCATGATATGTATAATATAATAAAAGGGGTAGTGGATCAGATCCCAGTTTGGATTCTTTCTGCACAAAATCTACATGTCAATATGGTGTTCATGGTGGATTTACCTAGGGATTCTTTTTTTTTTCCTTTATCCCATATACATGGTGATAAGGGAGCTGGCAATCCTCTAAACTGTCTATAGGTTTGTGTGTATACTTGTGTTCCTTATACAATAGACTGGCATCCCATTTAGAATTAGTTTACCTTCCTAAACCAGTTGCTTTCCAGGGAAGGTTTCAGCTCACCTGCAACCTTGAAAAGGATAAAGTTGGTATCAGAAAATGACTGACTGATTGAATCAACGAATGACAGAATAAGTGACTGAGTGAATAATTCTTAAATACCACTAGAAAGTGTGCACTGAAATTGGTTTGGGGACAATGCCTACAATTATATTATGAAATGCCATGGAGGAAGACAGATTTCTATCTAGTAAATGTTATGTTTCCGCACCAGTGACAGTCAACTCAGAAATCATGCATGTTGCAGTGTAACAGAGTGTTATAGTATGAAAACAAAACTGATAATGCCTTCAAAAGGCTCAAGTATGTTCAATGCTCAAATGTGGGCCATGGACCTCACCAGAGATCACTACTGGCCTCTCTCCACCTAGGGAATGATCAATAAAGCCTTTCCTCCACACCATAATTCACTTTTGTTTTTCATCATCTCAGTACTATCCATCTGTCTAATCTCCAAATGCCAAGAATTCCATCTTTTTCTAGCTCTATAATGAAACTAGCTACTTCCTAATTTTGTGTACATTACCTTAATGTCTACAAGGCACTGACTATTTATAGTACATTTATGTTGTAGGAAATTAACTCCCCATTAAACAACCAGGATCTATATTTTTCAAGCTTTTAAAAATTCAGATAAGATCTTCCTTTAATGATCTATAGCAGACAGAGAAAATAGTATGCCTTTTTAATGTAATTTCATCTTTCAGAAGACCTGTCAAACCTCTCATTTTTCTTGTAAAGATCCTCTGGACCTTTTCCAACTTAACAATATTGGTTCTAGAATATACACAAAAACTTGAATCATATTCAATAATGAATCAAATAATTATTTTATAAATAGAGATCATAACCCTTGTAAAGTATTTTCTGGTAAAATTAGTGAAGAGATGCAAGATTCTGAATCTGAACAGGAAGATGCAGGGATGAATAGACTTTTTTTTCTTCTAATTTCAGATTCAGACTCGGAGGAGAGCTCAGTTTCTAATTCTACGTCTGGGGATATCTCCTCACTGAGACTGTTACTAGAATGTGTCAGTGTTTTCACTGGGAGGAGACTGAGGTTTCTCAGTCCCTCAGAAAATACTGTGAGTTGTTACAGAAGGATTTTCCAGAACCTACACCCACTCCTCCTGTTCTCTCTACTTTAGAGGATATGTGTGTTATAGCCTGCGATTTTCCTGATAGTCAGTTGCCTCTAAAAAGGCAGAGAAAGTGTATAAAGTTACTCAGTCCTTTATATTTGTATATATTATTCCCAAACCTGACACAGCTGCTATAGCTTTAATTGCCCCCACTGCTGCTAAACACTTAGTAAATTCCAATCCTACTCTTTCTGATAAGGATGGAAAAATCATTGATAGATATGGGAAAAGTATATACTTCTGCAACTTTGATTTTCAGAATTTTTTAATTGTCAGGCTCATATGTTAAAGTTTGTTCTGACAAATTGTGAAAGTACGAGTAACATTTTATGTGCAGTTTCATCTTGTGAAGAAAATCTGCTTTAAACAACTTAAGTTTCTTCTACTGTACTACTCATTGTTTTCAAAGGATGTATATAACTCTGCTGATACTTCTTCCAGGGCTATGGCCAGTGGTGCTGTTTTGAGGAGGTTTGCATGACTGCATTCTCAGAACTTCCCAGATTATGTTAAAATGAGACTTTAAATTCTAACTTGGATTGAACCCTCTGATGCAGACATGATGAAAACATGTTATGAAGCAGGTAAGCTGATCCAGGGAATTAAGATTTTTCTGCCCTCCTTTTTCAAAATTTCTAAGGGATTTTCTATCTCCATATCAAATTTTGTCAAAAAACAGAATAACAAAAAAACAGTCTCAACAAAATACAGTTGAACAGATGTTTAAGAAAAAATGACAAGGGGGTTCCAAAACGAAGTCTTGAACCTCAGAAAACCAAGGACAGTCCAACAAGTCTGAATAACTATTTTGAAAAAAACTTGTGACCCTCTCCCAAGTCTGGCCCCTTTTGTCCCAGAATGTCTGAATCTCCACTTTTCTCTTTGACAACTGATTGTTTCAGACAAATGACTTCTGAAAATTATTCACCAGTCACAGATGGCAGTGAGAAGAAATTCCTCCTTTTCAGTGGACCATTCTTCATCCTCCCGATCAGACTATTTTTGTTTTCACAGGTTCTTTATCACATGATATCCCGAAGAGTGATAGAACCAGTTCCTCCTTCCCAGGTGGGGAAGGGTTTTTTAGTCAAGGATGTTGCTAGTGCCAAAGAAAATAAATGCTTCGATATCAGTTCTGAATTTTTCTTACCTAAACCTATTTGTGATAGTGCCCAAATTCAAAATGATGTCACTTCATAACCTGTTACCTCTTCCTTTTCATTCAAGTTTCCTAGCAAAACTAGACTTAAAATGTGATTATCATCACATCCCTGGTCATCCAGGCTTCAGATGTTTCTTAAGGTTTTGTGTGTCTACATCACATTATCAGTTCTTTGCCTTACCTTTGGACTATTCACTGCACTAAGAGGGTTCACAAAGTTTCTAACTCCAGTTAAAGCTCATTGCAGACTACAAGGTATCCACATTTTTCCATATTTAGACAATTTGCTTGGCAGCATCTTTTTCAAAGTGTCAGGAATCTCTCTCAGATAAGAGATCTCTTAATGCAAGCTGCAATTCCAAGAAAACATTCATATTTTTTTCTTGATTCCTTTACACAGGATAATGTTCCCAAGGTGTCAAATAGAGAACTCAATTCAAAGAGCTTTTGTATTTCTATATGTATTCAATATGTAAGATTTCTATTTTCTGTTGGAGCTTTTCTCCTCGGGCCTCCGCTGAAAATGAACATTTGTAGCCCAGTCGGACAAACTCGGTCAACAAATATAAAATAAAATAATAAATAAATCTAGACCTAGGTTTTTCACTCAGACTCTCATCACTATGAGGGAGCACCTCAGAATTTTGGGTCTCATGCTATCTGTGATTCTTTTGATATCCGTGAGAAGATTCCAAATGACAAGCATCTCTTTGGTCTCAGCATCAGCACACTTTATCTTTTCTGATCCCAGTGCTGGAGTTTGTCAGAAGAGAAATCTTTTGGTGGAAACAATAGATATACTTAAATCCAGGTCTTCTCCTCTCCTCTCCCTCTCTGCTCCACAGCAGTCAGTCACCACAAATGCTCTGATTTTGTTTGGAAAGCAGTTTCAGGAGGGATAAAAGTACAATAGATGTCGGACACTAAGGGCAGATGCAAGCACATAAATATCAAGGAGATGCTTGCCCTGATCAAAGCATTCAACTCTCTGATACATCTTTGGGACCTCTGTAAGGTGTTACAGACAATACCACAGTTATGTGTTACACCAACAGGCAAGGGGGAACCAGGTCATATCCCCTTTGCAAACTAAACACTTTAGCTTGGGATATAGCTTTGCAGCACAATCTCATTGTGCAGGAATCCTGCATTCCATTGGAGCAAAGTTGTGTGGTAGACAAGCTGATCCAGACTAGGGCAGACTCTCACAAATGGAAACTGGATCAGGAGTCTCCCAAGATTTAATCCATCTGAGGGGATTCCCCGAGTAGGTCTCTTAGCCTTCTATGAACAATCAACTGTGGAGATTCTGCTCCAGGACTCATACAAGAAAGTCTGGAAGACAGATGCCTTTTCTTTTCCTTAGACAGGAATGTACTTTCATGCTGTTCCTCCCTTTCCACTAATATCGAGGATACCTCTGAAGGTTCAGGAGGAATCCCTTAAGATCATTGTGGTGACTCCCTTCTGACCCTTGCAGCCATGGCTCTCCTTCCTTTTGTTAATAGCTAGGGGCAATTTCCACATGTTTCCTCACAGATAGGATCCACTCACAGAAGAGCAGGAGTGTTTTATATGCCTCCACAGCAATCATCTTCAACTGACTGACTGGATGATAGAGTTTTAATCACTTTTTGGCAGCTGTTTACTGAGGACATCCAGTAGGTACTAATGGATGCAAAAAAAGACTGCTACTTGAAAATCACATATTAGCAAATGGAAACGGTTTTCTAGTTGGTGCCAACAACATAACCAACACCCATTCAGGACAAATTATTCTCTAGTTTTATAACATATGTGAGTAACTATCCTATAACCTTTCTTATTCCTTTATCAAGGTTCATTTATCTGCCATTTCAGCATGTCTGCCTATGGATCTTCCTCTTTCAATGCAATCTCATGTCAACATATTCTTGAAAGGGGCTTTGCATAAGAAGCCTCCAAGAAAACTGGTGGCCCCTCCTTGTGATCTTAATTTTCTGTTAACGAAGCTAACCCATCTCCATTTTAACCAGCTAATCTGTCTGACTTGAGGTTCTTAACATGGAAAACAGTTTTACTGATTGCTCTGATCTCTGCAAGAAGGGTACCTAAGTTACAAGCTCTTTAGGTAAGTCAAACTTATCTCATTTTCCATGGAGACAGAGCTTCTTTGAGAACTATTCCTTCATGTATGCCTAAAGTGGTATCCGAGTTTACTTTAAGCCAAACTATCCATCTCCCCATTTTCTTTCTTAGAACTTAAAAATGAGATAGAAAGGATAGTCCATGCCTTAAATGTCCACAGACAACTGAGGTACTATCTTGACAGAAGTAAATCTTTTAGATCTTCAGATCAATTGTTCATTTCTTGTGATGGAAATAACAAGGAACAAGCTGTGTCAAAACAGACTATTTCCAAATGGATGTCTAAAGCTATTACCTTTTGTTAATCTCACCATAACAAAACCATTCCAGGGAGGACCAAGGCCTATTCTAACTTTGGCTTCATCTATGGCTTTTTGGAAAGGGTTGAATTCTAGAAGTATTCTAGAAGCTGCTACTTTGTTTTCTGTACATACTTTTACAAAATACTATAGGCTTAATTCCTTCTCTAGATCCAGATAAAGGTTTGATAGAATCATTCTCCAGTGGATCTTGGAGTCTTCTCCTTCCACATCCCAAATGAAGATAGTTGAGGTAATCTGCTCATATAGCTAAGGCTTCTGCAGCAGTGATCAATATGATGAACACAGTACAGTTGTGTAGCTTAAACTTAACATAACAGTAGATGCTCACTGTTGCAGAAGCCACTCCCTCTGTCTACCCTCACCCCCTGTTTTTGGTGTATTTTTTATGCAAGTATGTGGACATTTATTTTTTGTTGTTTCTAACATTGACCTTTCATAGGTTCATAGGTTCATAGGTTCATACTAGGCTATCTGCCCGAGGGCATTTACAAGCCTAGCCCATAGTTTTGTGGCTTACGCCACCCCTTTAGTATGGGGAACTATACCCATTATTTTGCTGTGCCTCTGTTGAGCAGTGACACTGAGGTAATCCCTGGGGTATATCTGCGATCTCCCATCCTTTCAGGACTCAGCCTCCCTCTCTCCCTGCTGGCAGTAAAGCTCTGAAGGACTTCACACCCAAACTTGTCTTTTAGTCATCTCAGTTTGAGCTGATGGACAGTTTGGGCATGTGAAGGTGCCCTGAAACTTTAAAAGGTGGCTGGCTGTTATATCCTTGTCAGGATATAACCCATATAGTTAAGGCTACTGCAGCAGTGATCATTCAAACATCTACTGTTATGCTAAGTTTAAGTTTCACAACTGTACTAAAAGATCAACATATAGCATAATGTACAGAATACTCCCTCCCTCTACTCTACTAAACAAGGTATTAGAAAATGTGTAGTTAAGAAAAAATACATAGGCGAGAAAACAACAAAGAACCTGTGTAATAGATACATAAACTAACACAAGAGTACAACAATCAAAAAGACACCAACATACTTAAGCACACAACAAGCAGTAAGAAAATACAATTGCAAATGGTGCAATTACAAACAAAAACATTGACAAGGGCTTTAACTGACATAATCTGAAGGCCTCATTTACCAAGGTGAAACGTAACTGCAGATCTTTTTAATTATATACACGAATCTAGAAATGGAGTTCAGGATTATAGAATCATAACAAAAGATAGAACAATTTTTTAAGGTGTACCAGAGATTTTAGTACTTTTTTCTTTCAATTTAACACTAGTTCTAAAAATTGCAAAGGTATCATGTACTAGTTGAAAAAGTTGAAATATGAAATAGCACCTTTAATCACTGAAGCTGAGATTATAGATAAACTTACAAAATCTACTTTACAAAGATCATGAGACAGTACAACATTCCCAGAACAGGTTTATGTGTGATGAAAATTACCCTTTTAGAAGCATGCTCGTTATTCACTGTATCCATAGAAAATTATCACTTAACTGGTGTCTGAATATAGGCTATTACAGTTCCTGCACACAAACTTGATCTAACTCAAAGTATGCAATCTTCAGATGAATTAATCTATCATCCATACTATGTAAAGTTGTAGTAACAATAGTTACCTAATTTAAAGAGATACTTAGACCTAGTTTTATTAGATCAAACCTATAAGATATTTTAAAGATAAGTCGTTTTTCCCCATCATCATATGATTCTATGAACAAATTACAGTCACTGGGGACTAAATGTGGTGTTTCTAGTTGGATTTGACAAGTGATATTATTACCACCTAGGTGGTATAAATGCGAGCTTACAGAAATTACAAACAATGCAAAAATATTAAACTGATTATACAACTGGCTGTGAAGTAGAAAACAGCTAGTGAAATTGGTAGGAAATGTGTCTGATATTACTAAACTTGAATATAACATTCTATTTGTCAGAGTCTTAGAATTATTCTTATTAATTGGTACTTTCCAGTTGGCACTAAAATTGGAGTAAAAATCATAAGTTTGCAAGTTCATAAGTTAGGTAAAGCAACACTATCTCAGTAATTGTTGTATCAAACTCCATAGCCACAGCCCAATCATCAAAACATCTTAAACTTTACTAAACTATTCACGCTTTTGATATAGTCAGGTAATGTATTCCATAATTTTACTATCGTGTCAAATAACAAGTTCTATTATTTTTGTTGTACAACTCCAAATAGAGTTTTAAATTATGATGTTTATATGTCTTTGGATTATTACATACTAACAAACCCAATAAAGACTGAAGAAAAGAGTCATTAAATACCTTATAGGTCAACAAAAGTTGACCCCTGATATATCACTTTGGAGGTTTTAAAGACTCATTGAAACTCATTTATCCTTGTATCATAATTGTTTAATATCAAGTATTCTTTTTGCAACTGACTCTACACAAGCTGTATTAAGAGTACAGAACATTATATTGTGTTCCAAAACTGGTTTGATATATACCTTAAATAAAGTAACTAAGATCTTACTATCTGTAGTTGTAAAGATTTTGAAAATCAAACCCATCTTTCTCAAAGCTTTATTACAGATGTCTCTCAGATGATTTTCAAAGCAAAAACGGTAAGCAATCAGTATACCAAGACCCTTATATTCATTAACTTCCAATAAACCAAATATAGACAATGCATTAGAACTCCTATTTTTTTTATCAGAGTACATGATATTATACTTTTTCATACTAAATGAGAGACTGACTGTACTAACCCACTTACCTAAGCATTAATATTAGTGAAATAAGTTTCATTAATAGCAAAAAATCCAATTTTACAATCATCAGCCCACTTGTACAGCATGATCATCACATTGGATTAGAGGCAAAAATGATATAAAACAACAAAGGCCCAAGCACAGATCCCTGGAGAACACCTGATGTCAGCAGTGCTGAATATGATTTTGTTCCCTGAATCTCTATTGTTCTGACTCTGTGCCAACAATTAATCCATCTACTTAAATATTAATTAACTTTATATTGTTCCAATGCCAGATCAAGGGTATGGAATAATAATGTCATAAGCTTTGGTTAAATCCAAATAGATTATACATGTATGAATTCCCATCTAGATAACCCTAGAGATGTAATCACAAAAGCTTCACAAATTAGTGAATGTAGTATGGCCTTTCAAAAAACCATGTTGAAAAATATCAAGAACTGTTAAGTATGATTTCACTAAAATATCTCTCAAAGTATTTGCATAATATTGGTGTTAGACTTACTGGATGATAATTCTGTACTGTTATCTTATCTCCAGGTTTAAATATAGGAGTAACTAATGGTTCATGACAAGATCTTGGTACATATCCATTATAGATCATAGAATAAAATGTCCTAGTTAATATACTCACTAAATAATATTTTATATTAACCAACAAAATTCTAGGAATACAATCTGCTGTACTCAATGTATCAGCTTATGTTTTATTTAAAGCTCTAAATGACATCTCTTCAGAAATATTATGACATTTTGTCATACAATCAATGCTTTCTTCCAAGATTTGAGAATAACAATCATTCGTATCAATGCCAAAACCAGTAAAATATTCATTAAATTTATTAGCTGTCAACATAAGGTCACTAATCATTGATGCATCTTTATAAATATAATTAGTATGATTGGTTTAATTCTTGAACAAATTCATATATTTATAATCTTTTTCGTGTTTGTGCAATCATTTCCCAACAAATTTCCATATTTTATCTTTCATTTCATAGATTTAGTGATAGTTCCTTGCTGCTAAATTTTAACTTCTTCTTATTAAATGTATTTGGAAATTTATCAGAAACACAAAAAAGAATCACAGAGGGACAGAGTGGGATACACTATACTAGGAGCACACACACACACACACACACACACACACACACACACACACACACACACACACACACACAAGCTCGCATCTCCCTACATCATTTATACACTGTATCTGTGTTTGCTTTAGCAATGAGTGCACACACACACACACACACACACACACACACACACACAAATCCCCACTCACACACACACACACACACACACACACACACACACACACACACACACACCACAGAGGGACAGAGCCGGATGCACTGAACTATGAGCCCACACACACAGACACACACACAGACACACACACACACACACACACACACACACACACACACACACACACACACACACACACAGTCTTGCATCTCCTTACATCATTTACACACTGTAACTGTTGAATGCACACACACACACACACACACACACACACACACACACACACACACACACACACACACACACACACACACACACAAAATCCATATCTCTACATGATTTACACACTGTAACTGTGTCTGCTTTGGCAATGAATGCACACACACACACAGACACACACACACACACACACACACACTTGTACATTTGGAGCTTTTCTCCCTGGGCCTCCACTGAAAACGGGTCCTCAGGGCCCAGTGGACTTCCCCGGTAATCAAACTGGAAATAAATAATAAATAAATAAATAGAAGTACAATAGATGTCGGACATTAAGGGCAGATGCAAGCACATAAATATCAAGGAGATGCTTGCCCTGATCAAGGCATTCAACTCTCTGATACATCTTTGGGACCTCTGTAAGGTGTTACAGACAATACCACAGTTATGTGTTACACCAACAGGCAAGGGGGAACCAGGTCATATTCCCTTTGCAAACTAAACACTTTAGCTTGGGATATAGCTTTACAGCACAATCTCATTGTGCAGGAATCCTGCATTCCATTGGAGCAAAGTTGTGTGGTAGACAAGCTGATCCAGACTAGGGCAGACCCTCATAAATGGAAACTGGATCAGGAGTCTCCCAAGATTTAATCCATCTGAGGGGATTCCCCAAGTAGGTCTCTTAGCCTTCTATGAGCAATCAACTGTGGAGATTCTGCTCCAGGACTCATACAAGAAAGTCTGGAAGACAGATGCCTTTTCGTTTCCTTAAACAGGAATGTACTTTCATGCTGTTCCTCCCTTTCCACTAATATCGAGGATTCAGGAGGAATCCCTTAAGATCATTGTGGTGACTCCCTTCTGACCCTTGCAGCCATGGCTCTCCCTCCTTTTGTTAATAGCTAGGGGCAATTTCCACATGTTTCCTCACAGATAGGATCCACTCACAGAAGAGCAGGAGTGTTTTATATGCCTCCACAGCAATCATCTTCAACTGACTGACTGGATGATAGAGTTTTAATCACTTTTTGGCAGCTGTTTACTGAGGACATCCAGTAGGTACTAATGGATGCAAAAAAGACTGCTACTTGAAAATCACATATTAGCAAATGGAAAAGGTTTTCTAGTTGGTGCCAACAACATAACCAACGCCCTTTCAGGACAAATTATTCTCTAGTTTTATAACATATGTGAGCAACTATCCTATAACCTTTCTTATTCCTTTATCAAGGTTCATTTATCTGCCATTTCAGCATGTCTGCCTATGGATCTTCCTCTTTCAATGCAATCTCATGTCAACATATTCTTGAAAGGGGCTTTGCATAAGAGGCCTCCAAGAAAACTGGTGGCCCCTCCCCGTGACCTTAATTTTCTGTTAACGAAGCTAACCCATCTCCATTTTAACCAGCTAATCTGTCTGACTTGAGGTTCTTAACATGGAAAACAGTTTTACTGTTTGCTCTGATCTCTGCAAGAAGGGCAGCTGAGTTGCAACCTCTTATGGTGGGTCAACCCTACCTCATTTTCAATAGCAACAGTGTTTCTTTGAGGACTAATCCTTCTTATATGCCTAAAGTGGTATCCGACTTTACTTTAAGCCAAACTATCGATCTCCCTATTTTCTTTCTTAGAACTTAAAAATGAGATAGAAAGGATACTCCATGCCTTAAATGTCCACAGACAAGTGAGGTACTATCTTGACAGAACTAAATCTTTTAGATCTTCAGATCAATTGTTAATTTCTTGTGATGGTAATAACAAGGAACAAGCTGTGTCAAAACAGACTATTTCCAAATGGTTGTCTAAGGCTATTACCTTTTGTTAATCTCACCATAACAAAACTATTCCAGGGAGGGCCAAGGCCTATTCTAACTTTGGCTTCATCTATGACTTTTTGGAAAGGGTTGGATTCTAGAAGTATTCTAGAAGCTGCTACTTTGTTTTCTGTACATACTTTTACAAAATACTATAGGCTTGATTCCTTCTCTAGATCCAGATCAAGCTTTGATAGAATCATTCTCCAGTGGATCTTGGAGTCTTCTCCTTCCACATCCCAAATGTAGACAGTTGAGGTAATCTGCTCATATAGCTAAGGCTACTGCAGCAGTGATCAATATGATGAACACAGTACAGTTGTGTAGCTTAAACTTAACATAACAGTAGATGCTCACTGTTGCAGAAGCCACTCCCTCTGTCTACCCTCACCCCCTGTTTTTGGTGTATTTTTTATGCAAGTATGTGGACATTTATTTTTTGTTGTTTCTAACATTGACCTTTCGAGACTTAGCCTCCCTCTCTCCCTGCTGGCAGTAAAGCTCTGAAGGACTTCACACCCAAACTTGTCTTTTAGTCATCTCAGTTTGAGCTGATGGACAGTTTGGGCATGTGAAGGTGCCCTGAAACTTTGAAAGGTGGCTGGCTGTTATATCCTTGTCAGGATATAACCCATATAGTTAAGGCTACTGCAGCAGTGATCATTCAAACATCTACTGTTATGCTAGGTTTAAGTTTCACAACTGTACTAAAAGATCAACATATAGCATAACATACAGAATACTCCCTCCCTCTACTCTACTAAACAAGGTATTAGAAAATGTGTAGTTAAGAAAAAATACATAGGCGAGAAAACAACAAAGAACCTGTGCAATAGATACATAAACTAACACAATAGTACAACAGGAAAAAAGACACTAACATACTTAAGCACACAACAAACAGTAAGAAAATACAACTGCAAATGGTGCAATTACAAACAAAAACATTGACAAGGGCCTTAACTGACATAATCTGAAAGCCTCATTTACCAAGGTGAAACGTAACTGCAGATCTTTTTAATTATATACACGAATCTAGAAATGGAGTTCAGGATTATAGAATCATAACAAAAGACAGAACAATTTTTTAAGATGTACCAGAGATTTTAGTACTTTTTTCTTTCAATTTAACACTAGTTCTAAAAATTGCAAAGGTACCATATACTAGTTGAAAAAGTTGAAATATGAAATAGCACTTTTAATCACTGAAGCTAAAATTATAGATAAACTTACAAAATCTACTTTACAAAGATCATGAGACAGTACAACATTCCCAGAACGTTTATGTGTGATGAAAGTTACCCTTTTAGAAGCATGCACGTTATTCATTGTATCCATAGAAAATGATCACTTAACTGGTGTCTGAATATAGGCTATTACAGTTCCTGCACACAGACTTGATCTAACTCAGATTATGCAATCTTCAGATGAATTAATCTGTCATCCATACTATGTAAAGTTGTAGTAACAATAGTTACCTAATTTAAAGAGATACTTAGACCTAGTTTTATTAGATCAAACCTATAAGGCATTTTAAAGATAAGTCTTTTTTCCCCATCATCATATGATTCTATGAGCAAATTACAGTCACTGGGGACTAAATGTGGTATTTCTAGTTGGATTTGACAAGCAATATTATTACCATCTCAGTGGTATAATGGTGAGCTTACAGAAATTACAAACAACGGAAAAATATTAAACTGATTATACAACTGGCTGTGAAGTGGAAAACAGCTAGTGAAATTAGTAGTAAATGTGTCTGATATTACTAAACTTGAATATAACATTCCATTTGTCAGAGTCTTATTATTCTTATTAATTGGTACTTTCCAGTTGGCACTAAAATTGGAGTAAAAATCATAAGTTTACAAGTTCATAAGTTAGGTAAAGAAACACTATCTCAGTAATTGTTGTATCAAACTCCATAGCCCCAGCCCAATCATCAAAACATCTTAAACTTTACTAAACTATTCACACTTCTGATATAGTCAGGTAATGTATTCCATAATTTTACCATCCTATGTGTCAAATAACAAGTTCTATTATTTTTGTTGTACAACTCTAAATAGAGTTTTAAATTATGATGTTTATATGTCTTTGGATTATTACATACTACCAAACCCAATAAAGACTGAAGAAAAGAGTCATTAAATACCTTATAGGTCAACAAAAGTTGACCCCTAATATATCACTTTGGAGGTTTTAAAGACTCATTGAAACTCATGTATCCTTGTATCATAATTGTTTAATATCAGGTATTCTTTTTGCAACTGACTCTACACAAGCTGTATTACTAGTATAGAACATTATATTGTGTTCCAAAACTGGTTTGATATATATCTTAAATAAAGTAACTAAGATCATACTCTTTCTAGTTGTAAAGATTTTGAAAATCAAACCCATCTTTCTCAAAGCTTTATTACAGATGTCTCTCAGATGATTTTCAAAGCAAAAACGGCAATCAATCAGTATACCAAGACCCTTATATTCATTAACTTCCAATAAACCAAATATAGACAATGCATTAGAACTCCTTAATTTTTGTTTATCAGAGTACATGATATTATACTTTTTCTTACTAAATGAGAGACCAAGTGTACTAACCCACTTACCTAAGCATTAATATTAGTGAAATAATTTTCATTAATAGCAAAAAATCCAATTTTACAATCATCAGCCCACTTGTACAGCATGATCATCACATTGGATTATAGGCAAAAATTATATAAAACAGCAAAGGCCCAAGCACAGATCCCTGAAGAACACCTGATGTCAGCAGAGCTGGATATGATTTTTTTTCCCTGAATCTCTGTTGTTCTGACTCTGTGCCAACAATTAATCCATCTACTTAAATATTAATTAACTTTATATTGTTCCAATGCTAGATCAAGGGTATGGAATAATAATAAGTCATAAGCTTTGATTAAATCCAAATAGATTATACCTGTAGAAATTCCCATCTCTATAACCCTAGAGATGTAATCACAAAAGCTTCACAAATTAGCGATTGTAGCATGGCCTTTCAAAAAACATGTTGAAAAATATCAAGAACTGCAAGGTTATTTTTTAAGTATGATTTCACTAAAATATCTCTCAAAGTATTTGCATAATATTGGTGTTAGACTTACTGGATGATAATTCTGTACTGTTATCTTATCTCCAGGTTTAAATATAGGAGTAACTAATGGTTCATGACAAGATCTTGGTACATATCCATTATAGATCATAGAATAAAATGTCCTAGTTAATATACTCACTAAATAATATTTTATATTAACCAACAAAATTCTAGGAATACAATCTGCTGTACTCAATGTATCAGCCTAAGTTTTATTTAAAGCTCTAAATGACATCTCTTCAGAAATATTATGACATTTTGTCATACAATCAATGCTTTCTTCCAAGATTTGAGAATAACAATCATTCGTATCAATGCCAAAACCAGTAAAATATTCATTAAATTTATTAGCTGTCAACATACAATCACTAATCATTGATGCATCTATAGAAATATAATTAGTATGATTGGTTTCATTCTTGAACAAATTCATATATTTAATAATCTTTTTGGTGTTTGTGCAATCATTTCCCAACAAATTTCCATATTTTATTTTTCATTTCATAGATTTAGTGATAGTTCCTTGCTGCTAAATCTTAACTTCTTCTTATTAAATGTATTTGGAAATTTATCAGAAACACAAAAAAGAATCACAGAGGGACAGAGTGGGATAAACTATACTAGGAGCACACACACAGACATACACAAGCTCGCATCTCCCTACATCATTTACACACTGTATCTGTGTTTGCTTTAGCGATGAATACACACACACACACACACACACACACACACACACACACACACACACACACACACCACAGAGGGACAGAGCGGGATGAATTGTACTATGAGCACACACACACACACACACACACAGACACACACACACACACACACACACACACACACACACACACACACACACACACAAACACAGTCTTGCATCTCCTTACATCATTTACACACTGTAACTGTTGAATGCACACACACACACACACACACACACACACACACACACACACACACACACACACACACACACACACACACACACAAATCCTAACTTCTACATGATTATTTCTACATCATTTACATTGTAACAGACACACACACACACACACACACACACACACACACACACACACACACACACACACACACACATACAACACAACATCTCGCGCGGCACACCTCAATCTCTACTGCCTTTGTATTTGTCAAGTACACACACACACACATATACACACACACACACACACACACACACACACACAGTCTCACATCTCCTTACATCATTTGCACACTGTAACTGTCAAATGCACACACACACACACACACACACACACACACACACACACACACACACACACACACACACACACACATACACAAAATCTCGCATATCTCTACATGATTTACACACTGTAACTGTGTCTGCTTTGGCGACGAATGCATACACACACACACACACACACACACACACACACACAGTCTAGCATCTCCCTACACCATTTACACGTTGTAAATATGTCAATATGTCTGCTTTGGTATGAAGTGCGCGTATGCACACACACACACACACACACACACACACACACACACACACACACACACACACACTAAATTAAAAAAACTCTATGGTGGGGTTCACTGCTGGCAAAATAAAATAAATTTAACAAGTACCAAACATTCCTCAATTAATTTCCAGTTTTCGAATCTGCGTACATGGTCCACACTGCCCCTCAGCACATCACTCAGTCTCTGACAGGTAGATGTGTGGTGTCCATGTGTCGACATTTCCTCTACTGAATTTCTGCATTTTCATAACTCCTGAGTCATGCTGCATGTATCCAGTAACAGTAAAGTGGCTGTATAATAATGCCATGAAACACACAATTTCACTGAAAGGAACACACTTTAGTCAAACACACTTTTGATGTTTTGACATATTTTGCAAAATGGAGGTACCTGGGCTTTATTAGAAACTTATTTATCTGCCACATTTGGCAACATTGGGGGTGATCTATAAAAATATAGCAATAACAAGGATGCCCTCCCCCCAAAAATAAAACAGTACTGATGCAGGTCTTGCCATACTTTAGCACATATCATCAAACAAACAAACATCATCTGATTAACTGTTTTTCAACTGCCAATAACTCAGAAAAAAATGTCAAGGCATCCATCAACATATTAGTACCTCGTGTGACAGTGCATATATTACATCAAAATTAAGAGCCAGCTGTTCCCATCAAGGAGCACATTGCAGCTAAATATGCTTAAGGTGCAAGTCTTCATCAAGAGGAGGTTTAAAATAAGAGGAAGCACCAAGCAAGGGTCACCTTGTTTACTTTCAGGAAAACTGTGGACTAATGTTGACTGGCGTGTACTAGTTAGTTAAACTGAGTGACAGCTTATTCCTATTTACACACATACACCTGGAAAACATTTATTCTCTTGAATACAAGGCTCATCAGATACTTTTTCATCTCTGCCAAGTGGGAAAATTATGTCAAGTCAGCGACAGTAATGCACTAGCTAAGAGGTACCAAACGTGAACAAGCTGTACTTGATGTAAAGAAACAGGGCTCAATACAAGATCCCTGGTCCTGTAGCAGCAGTGCAAGGATGCTCCACATCTGTTATGGGGTGTTAACTCACTGCTTCCTAAAATAAAGCATGTATTCATGTAGTAAACTACCCCAATCTTGAAGTGTATAACTATAGCATTACAGATCTATGGATAATGCAAAAACAAAACAAATAATCTATCCCAGTATATGATTCACCCTTAGGAATGTAAGCATGCTCTCTACAAAATATCAAACTCTTCCACTTGCAATCAAGCTAGGCCTGAAGGAAGCAAAGTCATAAACACCTATTAAAAGCAAACTAATTCTCTTCCACTAGTTTGTGAAATTACTCAAGAGTGTTGTTCTGGTTTTTGATCTCTTTGGAGGAAGTGTCTGTTTAGCATTACCCAAGCTGAGGACATTGTGCCTTCCCTCAGTCACAAAGCCACATGGTGATCCAACCACCCAGTAACCAGCTTTCTGTCAAACACTGCGGAAAGCCAACTTTTTTCGAATCCATATTTGTATTCTATCTGAACAGTGGGCAGGCAACAATTTTGCAAGGCTGTACTTACCAGCCAGTAAAAGCAGAAGTACTGTTTACCATGGAAGGAGTTGGATTAGTCTTGTCTGCATGACTTATCCAAGTGGCATAACATTGTTGCAGTTTGATAGTGGTGGCTTCTTACAGATCTGTATCAGTTGCTGTGGTAATGATTTAAGATGCCATGTTTCCTGAGAGCTCCATGGTGCATGTTACTCACTGGTGCGTAAGCGGTTCACAGTCTCCCTCTCCCTTGCTGGGGGTGACACCTGCTCCTGCATGGTGGTGGGGAGTGGTGACATTCCTCTCTAAACCTCTCATCACCCTATTAAAAATGTGTCCTGAGCTGCTGAGTCACTTTAAGTGCAATAATATGTTTTAGATGTTCAGTAATTAGCATTTTATATCATGAACATGGTTAAACTGTGGCTAATAAAGTTCTTTCAAGCCAGTAGAGATGATTCAAATGTTATCTCAAATCTGAAACTATATTGGAATTATACAACAAAATAATATCTGAGAAATTTAAAGATATAAAAGAAATCTGACAGGATACTGGTGACCTCAGTATTGTTAAACTGTGACTCACAGTTACTCTAGAAATTACTCATCTCTACATTCAATGCCATCCCCCATTAAAAAATTATAATTACCTCACCTTTTTCTTTAAACTGCTTGCTCTTCTTGTTTGTAGTAATCTCAACTCATGCTTGTTTGCTAGTAAACACTGAGGTAGATGGGAGGGATATGTTATCTGCTAAACCGACTGTTGATGCCACTGTGATTGAGTAGCCGCCTTTTTAATTTGGAGCCCCCCTATCCATGAATTCTTTGCAAATATAAGCTTGATGCTGTGTCGGTTGTACTCAATCATATTGTTTAAGCATGTGAAACAATGCTTCTCAACTGCCCAGATGACAGAGGGACGATATTCAGTCTTTAAGTAAATGTTTTTTCTGCTGTCTCGCTAATGACAGAGGGACAATATTTTACTTAAAGACTAAATCATAAAACATAATAAAAAAAGATTTTTTTAATAAATTGTGCTTTTTATTCAGTCACTCTAAAAAGTAAAAAATAAGGAAGAAGAATGAAAACTTTGCAAAAGAAACACAAGCAAGCTAATTTCAGAAAAGCATTTGAAGTTGGTCTTGCTGATTGTAGTAATAAGGAACCAGAAGATGTAGCAGAAATTAACAAAACCAACCTCAAATGTTTTTCAGAAATCAGCTTGTCTGTGTTTCTTTTGCATAGTTTTCACTCTTCTAACTTAGTTTTTACTTTTTAGAGCAACCGAATAAAAAACATTCTTTATTATTTTCTTTTTTATATTTTTGTTATTCTTATTTAATTGTGAATACCTTAAATCATTATTACCTTTCAGCAAAATAAATTTAGTATAGGTTGGTTTAACCACAGTCTGCCTTGCCAACAAAATCTAAATAACCAATTAATTTCAACCCTGACAAGAGGAAGCTATAATATACTCTTTATTCAATGATGTTATGTGATTAGTAATGCATTTTATATGTGAGTCTCCAAGTACCAGTAATTCAAAATAACACCCTTATCAACTGTTATCTGTTATGGAAATAAAACCAGGCTCTTTCCTTTATTTATTAATATTTTTATCTTCACTAATTAACCCTCCCAAAGCTCTTCTTTTAAACTTTCTTACACATGAGATCTCTTGCCATCATTCATTCTGCCCATTAATACAATTACTAATATAATCAAAGCAAGGGTTACATGAAATGCTAACAGTTAAAGAAGAAAGACTTTCACCCAAATTTTCTGTAGCCAAAACAACATCTTGTTTATTAGAATGAATCAAACATTGATATTTACTAGCTTAGTTGAACTATGTTCAGTCTCATTTAATACCTCCTTAGAATTAGGAAGTAGAGAACCTTCTAATGGAATAAGCATCTTATGCTTCAGGTTATATCCTTTAACCAAAAATTATCATTCAAATTACTATCTTATCCTTGATCTAAGTCACTGTTCTTATTCCTGATATCAGATACACCAGTGTCAAATTTTGTAACAAAAGACACAGAAAAAAATTCCCAAGTAAGTGAAACTGCAGTATTATAATTTTCCTGTACACAGATATTTTTATATTTTGAAACATTAGACCAATCAGATTTGTTAGTACAAGAAGTCTCTACTCCCTTTATTATAGCCCATTCTAAGTCACCCGCATGTATTCCTGAAAGAGAGGGCAGAACCAAAGAGTTATCCTCAAAAACTTTAGAATCATCTACATTTTCTTTCCTAGTTTGTTCAAATTGTTCAATATTGATGGATAAAAATGTCTCATTTGAAATAATATTTGATGAACTAAATGAAATTTCTTTTACTAAACTTGTCATTGTAGAAGATTTACTAGCATTCTTCTTTTTCATTACTCCATGGGTATTCCAACTTTCTATTTCTTCTTAACTGGATTTTTAACTGACTTAAAAAGCAAACTTTTCCAAGTTGTCTCTTGACCTTGATCCTTATTTAATGTCTGACTGACCGACCTTACCGCCCTTGTTTCCTTCCTTAATTTTTCAATATCATTACTTTTTATATCTAAATGTTCTGACTACCAAGAGCATCTGGTGTAAAATTCTATGTCCTCCCTGCAGTTGTGTGGGTTTCCTCAGGGTGCTTCAGTTTCTTTCCACATTCCAAAGACTTGTAGTAAGTGGATTGGACACTCTAAATTGGCCATAGGTTCGAGTGTGTGTGCGAGTGAGTGGTACAGATGAACTACAGTGGCAGGACTAGCCATCTCATGGTGTAAACCTTGGTTCGAGATGATTGTCACTGTTGAAATGACACCCTAACCCCATGTGCAAAATGGAAAAATAGGGTTGAGGGTGGATGGATGTTCTGACTGCCACTTTTTAACAAATTCGGAAACAGGCCTTACTTCAGAACCATTCCTGCATGTACATTTAGCTTACCAATCAAACATTTTACTATTTAAAATTATACTTAAATCTTCCAAATGTTTACAGCATTCTTCCAAAAGCAGAAAACAAAAAGTTAAATTTGTACACCTGAGTCCCTATGCTGAGCATTATTAAATCATTATGAACAAGACTAATTGGCTACCAGTCATTCTCTAAACCTCTTTCCTATTGAACATGCAACATTTTAAATTAATTCATAACAACTATTATCTTCCTTTAAAAATAAATAAACTTCAGATAAGGAGTAACTCATCTTCACTCAGAAATCCAGCATGCACAACTCTGTATAAACCCCTTTTTAAACTTATAACCTGTGGAAGATTCTTCTATAACATTTCTCCTGGTGGAAACAAAGATGTATGATTGTTTTAGCCAGCCTGACTGATTCTGGATACAGATATAAAAACTCAGGTATAAGGAAATCTGCAATACTTTTTCTGCCAGTGGACTGTTCTTCCTTTGGGAAGGATATTTATATGTTCTATGTACATATGTATATACAAGATAGGCTAAGTTCATTATTATACCATGACCCCCAAAGCGTGCCGCTGATTGATCGGCCAGCACATTATAAATTAAGGAATGATGGAGAAAAAGTCCGGTCGCGGACTTTTTTCCGCTTATAACTCTCTTTAAAACACTGTAATATTTGCAAAAATGGGTTTAACATAGCGAAACTAGTCAAAGCAAGAAAAAATAAGCAAGACCCATTTTAAAAAAGCTGCTAATATTGCCCACATTAAGACAGGCTTTAAAGGCAACTTAAAAAAAACAACAGTTTGAGAAAGCAAGACTGTGCTTTGTTTTTAACATTATATGATAAATGAGTTTAACATAATGGAGCTCGTTTTTAAATTTTAAAAGCCTAATCTCTTTAACATTTTTGCAAAACTCATGCTATAAACTTCAAATTAACTTTAAAATAGCAAAAAAAAAAGCCAGAGAACTTCTTTGTACTGTTGTTGCAGACATACATTTGAAAGCAAACAGGCAGAGAGGGCAGCAAAATTAGAACTATTGAGCACAGTTATTTTCTTAGGGCGGGAACGCTTAATATGTATTTTTCTGGGTGGTGTAATAAAATAGTTTCTTATTTTATTGATACTGGTGGGCTTAAATATGGACCAAACCCCCAAACGCGGTAATCCAGCATATATTCTTACTGTTAGACCACCTGAAATTATACTATGTACTATCTACAAATGGTTGTATACTAATTACAAATGGTAGGGCTGAGTCTGTAATTGGTCATTGTGTGATCAGTGTTTTACCTTGGTAAACAAATGAAAATGAATAAATAAAATATGCTATAACCAATTACTATTAAATTAATTGTCTATACAATTTATGAGAGACTGTTGTAAATATTGGTGTCATGACTATTTATGCCAAGTCAAAAAATGCAAAGGTGTAATTCTCTATAATATAAACATTATTTTTGTTTGTGTTCTACCTAAACATTATTTTTGTTTGTGTTCTACCTGAATGGCTTGGTTCATGCTTGGAAAGCATCTTTGGACCAGAGTATTTACCTAGTTAACAAATAAAAATATATAAAAATAAATACAGCCAGAATACTGATCCTAAAATCCAGTGTTGAATATAAACAAGGGTACAGAGTAATGTCAGTAGTGGATGCAAGCATACAACAGGAAGAACTGGCATAATTGAAATTACGATATACCAAGAATAGTCTGAATTTCAATAAAAGGAAATACCTTATGGCATCATAAAGAGAATTTTACATAAACTTTACATAGTTAACAAAAGAGTTTAAACTAGGAGAAAAAAATGAAAGGCCTAAGCATATTTGTTAAATAAAACTTTAGTTCACTCACACTCTGTAATGGTAAAAAGTGTTCAGTTTTGTACGTTGGATTCTATAGGGTATTGCTAAATTGACAGCACTTGTAAGTGTGTCTCTTGATAAGTCTCAAGAGAGGCAAATAATGAATTACAAAGTTATAAAACAGAATGTCACATAAAATTTTGTGAGAATAAAAGGAGATATTTATGTTAGAAACATTAGCTATTACTATTAGTATAAACGTATAGGAACATGGAAGTTTTACAGACTAAACTTACTTAGAAGTGTTACTTTGACACTGATGCTTTTCGAGTCCTCATTTTTTTTCTCAATTTTGTCTGTGTCACTAATCCATTCAGATAAGCTGCATTCATATTGACCACTGTCTGAGGCTGCAGACTTATGGAACCTCAGAACAAATGTTTTCTGATCTATTTTCTCCATCTGGATACCACCACGTCCACCACGATTCTGATATAAAGGACCCAGCTTTGACATTCCATCATAATTCATCTGGCCTACATCATAGCGCTGGCTGTTGTTAACAAAGGACCATGTCACAGACAGAAAACTCCTGCGTTCATTTGCAGAGCAAGTAAACACAAATGGTTCTCCCTCCACCACTGTGGTGGTGCTTGCTGTCAGCACTGCTTTAAAATTGCTCTCTGTAACAAGAATAAAAAAAGTAATAGTTTTTATCTTTGCTTTACATGTCATCCTTATGTCTAGAATCTGTACAGTTCTAACATATAACAAAAGTCATCCTACAACTCTGCAGATTGACATAAAGAAAAAGCTTTATATCTTATTAAGTCTATTTGCAATGTATCCTTGTTGCATGAATAACAATAGGTATATCATATCCCTTATCCTACAGCTTTGTTCTGCTTTTATCTCTCATAGTTTAATATTTCCTTACCAACACCTCCCAAACTGAGGCTTTGTATCCTGTTTCTAACTTTGCCTTTTGTTCCCTTATGGCAAAGTTCTTTATCCTTCCCAATCTGCCTTCTTCCTACCAGCCTCTCCAATGATGTTATCCCTGCTTAGAATAATTTGATTCTCCCTCCCATCCATCACTTAACCTCCTTTTTTCTACACTACCTCCCTGCTATGGTTTCTTGTTCTTGGGCATTTCCTCAGGTGTCTTACCTACCTATTCTGTCTTTTTTTCGGCTTCCAACTTTGTCTGTACTCCTCTAACTACATATGCCGATGTTTTGCTATCCCTTTCTTTCCTCTTCTTATCCCCGTTAACTCTGTCCTGCCTGACACCATTTTGTCATCGTAACTCCTGTTCCTTTGTATCCTCTTCTGTCTAATCAAAAAATCAACCACCCTATCATCCTCTGCAGCTACCACTCTCTCCTATAAACTTCAATCAATGCCCATTTAAAGATACTGAGCCAAAACTTCACATCCTGCCCACATCACACAGAGCTAAATGGAGGAGGGGCACTGACCAAAACTCTGATCTGTGATATATAACAATAATTATCCTGTTTTTTGCTTGTTTTGCTAGTTATTACTTATTCTAGATATTTATAGCACTTTTTATTGTCTGCTGCATACTTTTTACTGTATTTTATCGCTATAAACTAATCTGCACAGTTGTACTAAATTTGTCTGCCTCACAGAGCCTGATAAATAATGTTTTTATTGAGACATTTTGTAACATTATATTTGAGACTGATTTTTCAATGGAATTTTTTCTTGCAGAATATGAAAAAAACAGAGACTGTAACCCATTGAATCTTTATGTGATAAAAGCACTTAGTAGGGAAACAAAAAAGAAAAATCATGTAGAATTTCAAACAGAGATAAACAGAGACTTTGAAAGGGCATTTGAAAACTTTATGTAAAGAAGTACTGGACAGTGCAAAAGTTTATGACAAAAGGGGTTTATGGACTGTTGGGTTGGATTGTAATATTGTGCTAAAATAGAGAGAGAAAAAAATATACGTATGGAAAGGAATAGAGGTGTTGTAAAATATTGGGGATGACCCAAAACATGTTGTTGTTGTTGTTGTTGTTGTTGTTGTGGAAAAGAAGGACATTTGTTAACTAACTGTGACAAATGAAAATGTTATTTGTGTGGAAATGTGACACAATGTAAAAAACTGTGAATTGAAATGTTATAAATGCAACAAAATTGGACATTTTTGGGTGGGCTGCAAAAATGAAAATAAGAGAAAGGATAAAGAAAAAAGAAGAAAATGCACAAACAGGAGAAATTTTAGAAGTAGTAGAAATAGAAGGAAAATTTGATGAGAAATATAATAAAAAGAGCATAGAAGAGGGTTCTGAAATAAGTGATGAGGAAGACATAAATTGGAAGGTAATTAAAAAAATTCTATTGGTAAAAGGGGAAAGACAGAAAAATAAAATTTAAAGGGATAAGCATCGAAGAAAAAAGAAAGGATATGGATGAAAAAGAATATATGCTGCTAATGATTGTGGGTTAATATAATGGTTAAAGTGTTTGAATCACAAACACAAAGTAAAATGTTTGATTTTCACCTTTGAGACTGGAATTAGCTAGATTAGAATGGCCTATTAAGAAAGCTAGCCTAGTAATTAGCTATAAACATATGAAACCATACATCTAAGGAAAAGAAAAAATGAACATTTTAGAGTACTTTCTGTAAATATGAATAGTATTAAGAATAAGAATATGAATTTTGGAGTCATGTAATACATGTGATATAGATGCAATTATATTAGAAGACACAAGTTTTTTATCAACTGAGGAAAGATTATAAACTGAGAAACTATGCGGTGGAAAGATATCTGTAATTTGGGAAATGAGAGATGTTCTGGAATAGTCATATTCTGTAGAAATACAGTAAAGATATTAGATGTAACTTCAGCAAAAATGGGAAGATTAACCATTGTAGATTTAAAATGGAAAGAACAAGTATATAAAATGATAACATTATAGACTTATACTAATTATAAAGAAAGGAACAATGCATTTCATCAGATTTTTAGACTATGTAGTGATAAATATGAGTATTATAATAACAGGAGACTTTAATTGTTATTTAAGAGGCAAACATTAAAAGAAAGGAATTGATATAAGAAAAATGTTCGACATTATAAGATGTGGTAAATTAAAACTTTGGGGCAAAGATTCATACACTCACAAAGGGGTATTTATAGAGTTGAAATAGATTATTTTATATTATCAAAAGGTTTAGTTATAATAGTAGGGGGAGTAGTTGAAATAGGATTTTCTGATCATCTTGCAGTATGACTAGAGATAAAGGAAAACAAGGAATATATAAAATAGGTAAATAAATAAAAAGGATAATGAGAAAGCATGGAAGGAAGAAGGAAGAAGATTAGTAATACAGTTATGGAAAGATCATACTACTCTGATAACATTGTATAAAAAATGGTCTGAATGGTGGATGATATTTAAGGAAATATAAAAGAAATTTTTTTACAGTGGTTTACAGTGGCAATACAACATGAGAAAAGTAGAGAAAGAAAACTATAAAGGAACATGTAATGATGCATTTAAATATTTAGAATATAATGGTAGAAAGTACTTTGGCAAAAAATAATAATTGTATGAAATAAATCAAGAAAAAATACAAGAATTGTTACATAAGTAAAGATATTTTACAAGGAAAAGGAGAAGTATTGAGATACTTAAGCAGATTAGTAAAGGGAGATGGTCCTGTAATGACAGAAATAAAATAATGTAAACAGAGAAATAGAAAGAACTCAGGAAAAGATTATGAATAGTGCAGTACAATACATATAAAAATGGTTAAATGGAAAAAAAGACAAAAAACATGAAAAGTGAAAAACTTAACAGAAAAAAATAAATAGTTGAAAAATGAAACTCCTTGAACTGAGCTAGATAAAGCATTAGGACAAGTAAATATTGATTTAGCTACAGGACCAGATAGAATATGGTATGAAATGCATAAATATGTAAGGGATTGGCAAAAAATATATATATTTTTAAAGTTTTGATGATGGTTACATGAAGGTATTACATATAAAAGAATTATGTAGTGGAATACTTAAATTCACATGGTAGAAGGAAGATAGAGGACAGTAAAAAAACTGGAGACCTATGGTATTGAATAATAATGGTTATAAGATCTTTATTAAAATAATACAAAATAGATTGAAACTAAACTGGGATATATTACAGAAGATAGTGTATAGTATAAAGGGGGAAGGGTTGTCAAGAATTATTAATGATAGAGAAATTGTGGATGATATTATGAATAGAAATGAAGAAGTAAAAATCATGATAGGAGACCTTAATAAGGCATTTGACACAGTTAGACATGAAATTTTATGGGTAATAATGAAAGAATATAAAACAAGTGGAAAGTTAGTAAATTATGTATGTCAGCATATAGTAATAATAAAGCAAAAATACTTGCAAATGGCTGGTTAAGCTAAGAGGAACATATGAAGAGTGGTATAAGACAGGCATGCCCAATGAGTTGTATACTGTTTGCATTAGTTATGAATGCGATAGCATGTGAAACAAACTACAAAATGAAGGAGGTGAGGTATATAACACCTGAAGGGTTAAGAAGTCCAGTTTTCTTAGTATATACAAGTGACATAATAATTGCAAAAAAAACAAAATATGGATAAAAGAAGTAAGAATTTGCAGAAATAAGTGTCTAAAGGTGATAGGTGTGGCTGTAAATAAAGCAAAAAGGAAAGGTTTAGGAGATGTAGTAAAGATAGGGGTATATATTTTATAATGAATGAAATTTCTGTGTTAGATATAAAATTTAGGAATAAAGATGTAAGTAGAATACAATGGGGGAAAACAATAGAAGAAATAAAACAAGCATGTCTTTTCTGGTGAGCATATAAATTATCATCAAGGCAAAAGGCTTAATTGATAAATTCAGTACTGATGGGGAAAAAGTAGCATAATTAGCAATGCATTTATGTTGTCAACAGTATTTGAAAAGGAATTATTGCAGATGATTTTTTTATTTATATGGAGGTCTAGATTAAACCTAGTAAAAAGATGAGTTTTATATGTAAATATAAAGGAGGAGCTTTAAGGTTAATTAACACAGTGGCATATGTTGTTTCATTAAATCTGTACAATGTGTTAAAGTGAATACATGAAAAAGATGAGAGATTAGTGGTAAAGCTGTATAAGTATGATAAATTTGGGGTCATGGTAAAAAGAGTAAAACAGAAAAAGAGTATAAAATAAAATGTTACCCAAAAAAAATATTTTTGTGGAAAATAAAAATGAATGAAAAGATAGAAAAGCATGGTATAAGAATGTAATGATAAAACATTACTATGTAAAATCATGGGAAATGTAACAGATGAAAAAATTAAAGCTATAAACATAATAAACCAATGTAATCAGAAAATAGAATGTCAAGATTTTTTGTGAAGACTGGTACTAGATAAATTGCCAGTAAAAGGAACTATGGCATATGAGAAGAAAAGTAATACAATATGTTTACATTGTCAGGAAGAAGAAACTATGGAACACGTATTTCTGAAATATAAAAGAGTAAAAATGTTATGAGGAAAACTATGTAAAGAAGATTTTTAAAGATTTAAAAGAATAAAATAAACATGGATATGATTAAATATGGATATTATAAGAAAAGAAATAAAAAATATGTTAAAAGAATAGATAAAAGTTATTTTATGTTATATGGGTTATAGGAAATGAAAGAATAAATGAAATTATGTTTAATGGTAAATGAATTTTTAACAATGATATTAAGTAAAATTAGATGGTGGTTATGGAAAAAGGAGTGGGTGTCTAATAGGGATGAAAATTTAGTAGGATTGTGTAAACGGATTTGTTTATCTATATATTTGTACATTTGCAAATATTTGTAAATATGTAAATATTTGGTAAATAGGAGTTATTTTTGTATATAAATAAAGAAACTCTACTATTTTCAACAGATGCAGTGGGATTTTTTACATCTATCTGAGATACCATTAACTCAAGCAGATGTGATCTCAATTTAATGTCTCATATGAAGGTTGACATACTCAGCTATATAGCATTCCACTTATGCTGTACTGCAGCATCAGCAATCAATCTACTTGTATGGAAATATAACCCACAGTACTCTGCACCAAAAGGGAGTATGCTACCACCTGCACCACTGACACTGATATTTCTAGGCTATTTTTTATTGGCTGTGTGATATTATTTTCAATCATGGTTCACAATGCACAGGCAGATGCATTTTAGGTCAAGAGCTAACATCTGTCACAAAAGTACAGTTTTGCTGAGAAAGGTCCTCCCCTTTCAAAACAAACAGTATAGTGACATGGCAGGGGGTGTGAGACTGATAAATCATTGCACTGCTTGGTAGAAAAAGGACCCTGATAATTATAGAGTGATCAACCTCAGAAGTGCATGGGAGGATGGCATAATGGTTCTAAACTATGAACTTATGAACCTATGAACCTTTGTGGAAGATGATGGTGGTGCATATCATTATAGAATGTATTCATGAAAACACATGAAACCTCATTTTCCTAGACCTGAAGTAGTACAACTTTGTCAAAGGTAGATCTGAATTCTTCAAGATTTTGCCCCTAATTTAGATGATGGTTTGTTTGTCCATGAACAGTACCTCAATCTATATAAAGCATTCAACATAACACCCCATGATGCAATCACACATAAACTCAAGAATCTAAAATAAATAAAGCCATAATAACTTAGGTCCACAGCTGGCTACAAGATCATACACAACAAGTAAGTACATGTGGATTCTGATCTACATCATCCACTGTCACCAATGGAGTCCATCAATGATCTCTCCTGGCACCACAGAGGCATAGCTGGCTCAATCTGCACCCTGTGCTGGTGTCATAAATCAGTGCCCCCACCCCTCAGCTCTTCAACTGAAGAGCAAAGAAAGGCACTTAACTATATTATTAGCTTAATACAGTGAATAACCTTTTTTTACAATTAGATCCACCCTTAAACCAACAAGCTCTTCCACTGAAAAGCAAAAAACAAACAAAAAAAATACTGCTCCTTCTACTACCACACCAACTAGGTGCCCAGATGTGTGACACATCCCCCTACCCCAGCCATTCATGTCCTGTTTCTGTGCCCTGCCCCAACCCTTCTTTCCCCTGCCACAGTTTATTAAAAAATAGTAATAATAATAATAGTCTTTTAAACTGTAGCAAACTGATTGCTACAAATTCAGCAAACAGTTGCTACAGTTTATACCCTGCCTGCATGGCACTCAGATTTTTGTTAAAAAACACTCCTTCTTTTGAAATGTAGCAAACTGCTTGCTGCAAATGTAGCAAACAGTTGGTACAGTTTAGACCACACATGGTGTGCAACAGTGCTCAGGTTGACTGCAAATGCAATATCAGCTTTTAAATGCAGTATTGCATTAATCAAGATGATCAATGGTTAGTTGCATCCACCCAACACTTTGCGCCCAGGGCCAATGCACCTCCCGCCCCAAGCTAGCTATGGTTATGTGGGGCCACACCTTCTTGGCATATTTTTTTTCAGACATCAAAACTAACTTCAGTACCTATGTCACCATATATGTAGATATATGCAAAACTGGGTACATTGTATTTAACCATGTTGATAGCACCTCCATTCAAATGCCCCTTAACAACTGCGCACTATTGGTGTAGTAGAAATTACCTTGACTTCAATGTCAAAAAGTGCATCATTCTAACATTTTTTCACCCCACCCCTCTCCAGTTTATATACTTGTAATGGGTAACAACAAAAGGTTAACAAATTATTAAATGATTTTGAAGTACTTGCAGATGATGATCTTTTGTTTGACACATATATAGCTGCTACCATCAGCAAGTATATGGATTTGCCCACCTGATCCTCTGTGGGGTTGAAGCTTGTGACAGGAAAGCCTTTATCCACCTGTATACATCTCTTACCCAATCAATTGTAGAATATATCAGCCTGTTCTGTAACTTAATAACCTACCAAATAGTGCAAATGGAGGAGGTACAAAGATTCTTTGCAAAGAAAAATGAGGACTTCAATGCTTGTATTACAGCCAAAGACTACAGCAAGTTTCTCTCTCTCTTCTTCATATCCTATCACCTTCTGCAACATGATAATTTGTAATGTGCCCAATGGACCTGGGTCATGGCAGAAAATCATCATATGTCCAGTCCAGTTATCCAGTTATGAAAGAGCTTTGAAGACAAAAAAAATGTTGCTCCTTCTGCCGGCACACCAACCAGGTGGCTAGATGCACAACATCCCAGCTCTCTCCTGCCCCAGTCATTCAGGTCTCATTTCTGTGCCTTGCCTAAACCCTTCTTTCCCCCACCACAGTTTATTAAATAAGAAGAAGAAGAAGAAGAAGAAAAAGAAAAAAAGAAAAAGAAAAGAAATTGATCCAGTAGTTTAAAAGTCAATCTGCAGGACAGTTGATACACACACTGTCTATGCTGCAGTGGTGGGGGGGGGGGGGTCTTTGTCTGGAAAATGACACAAATGATTGTGATGTGCATATTGGTATTGTATTACCAATGAAAAATACTGAAAACTAAACAGTCTACTGTGAAAAAAATCTTTGGGAAAGGACATCAGATGCTGTCAGCTCAATCAGATAATGTTTTAAATGAAACACCTCAATACAATAATACATCAAGTAGGACAATCAACTATGTATATGATAATATATTGTATGTTAGATGTATCTGAAAACAGTACTATTTCCAATGTAACATTTTTTTAATTAGTATACTCATAGAACAGCAGGGTACACAGCAATCCTCCTTTTGCATGTTTAGATTAAGCTGGTAAAATGCAACAATTTCTTTTAGCTAGAGAAAGTGGTCAGTGCTTTTTCTGGTAATATGAAATAGTGTAGGTATGTTGCTAAGGAACACAGAAATGGCACTGTATGTCAAATGCATTAAGAGATAGACTTAAGCAGCACATACCATGAGGACATGCAAAATAGACAACTTTCTAAATAAGACCTAGCAATAATGCAAACATTAAATATAGTGTTGTTTATTGAAGTAACAATGACAGGTGCCTTTATATTAGTAGGAAGCAGCTATGTGTACAGTAAATAAGACGTTCATCTAGTCTCTGAGGAATCAGTGTGGCAAGAAAGCAAGTAAGGATGATAGTTGCTTTTCTAAACCAAAACGATAGCAGGTGTTGCCACAAAGTGACACACACAGGAAATGTTCACATGGAAAGAAGATAGAAAGAAATCAAGTGACAGCCCAGGGTGAAGGTAAACAAAATCATAACTACACAATGAGATAGTGAGAAATCACATAAATGATGACAAAATGTAGGAGTAATTCTGCTTAGTATGGCTAAAAATGAGAGGAAAAAGATTAATCTGAGTATAGAAACGAAACAAAACAAAGTTAGACACAAGTTGCATTACAAATGATTTTTTCTCCAGACTATCCCAACAACTGCTTTCTCACACCATTATAGGGTGAAGGTGACTTATGATTGCAAACTTGAAAACAGAAGTAATGCACCTCTGAAATATGAAGGAGAGAAACACTGCACCTGCACATCCTTGGCAATGAGGAAGCAGTCTGTTTCTTCAAGAGCAGATAAGAAAAATTCAGATTAATTGTTATGCTTTTAAAATCATCAAGTGACAGCCCAAACGGTAGCAAACTGGTTATGCCTGAGAAGCTCTCATAATCACTGGCAGATGTCAAATAAGTTTTGCCAGAGAAATGATGAATGAACATTATGGAGGCAAAAGTCAGTCTGTGGGGAGTTTGCTATTATCTAAAATTTCATATAGCCATGGTGATGTCCTCCAGTCCTAACACGATTCAAAGAATGCAATGTGTCATACTCTATACAGTGGAAAGTAGGCCATACCCACTGTCTCTGTGTTTAAAAGACACAAAACTTCAGAAGATTGTATATGTGGAGAGTCCAAGGTCACTATTTATCTAAAGTAACACAGAACACAGTCGCCTTTGCTAAGGCTAGAGAACATATTTGCATCCTTAATTCAGGACCATTTCATGCAAATTGAGTGGGCATAGTTATATTTCTTGATGAGGTTATTCAGAAAAGTTTTCATCCATTCATATGCATAATGGACAGATATATTACAACTTCCTTAGTTCTAGAGTGGCATATGCACTGTATGCATTTCAGAAGACAAAAGAAGAGGGACCAAAGCTAACTTGATGGCATTCTAGTGTGGGTCAGAATGATGCAGACCACCTAAATAATCTACATAAGAGTTTGGCTTGTCTAAAGCAACATGGATTTAGAACTAAGTTAGACAAATGTGAACTTTTTGAAAATGATATTCCTACTATGAGGTGATTCACAAAGATAGACATCAAACGTTATAGGACAAAATGGAATGTGTGGTAAAAGCACTCACATTTAAGAATGTGCTACAAATTAGATTGTACTCTGTTGAATTTTTAGCACACTTGTATCCTTTGAACTTGTTATTACAGAACTGGTCAGCATGAAAGTCAAAGACTACAAATAGTCCTTCTTGGCAACAAAGAAAATGATCATGTCAGAAGTGTTTAAGTACTACACTAATGCTTGCCTATATATCTGTCATGTGATACTTCATCTTATAAAATCGATGCCATTTTATTCCACAAATTTCCAGATATTAAAGAAAAAGCATCTGTTTCATGATCATTGCTGAAAGCTATAATAAACTCTGCCAAGGCAGGGCGGGAACCCTCAACCTCCTATGTAAAGTAATATGTTTAAGTAACACCTATTTAGAAAGATATTTGTACTGGCCATGGCTTACCAGGCATTGATATCCATTTCCACCCATGATAGGGTATTCTTAAAAAAAGTGATTACATGTGGCAGTGGAGCCTATTCTTATCAGCTTATTTATATGGCATTGAAAACAGCGAAACAATACTAAACAGAAATACTGACAGGTTATCCCATCTGCTGTGCACGAAACCAGAAAAATCAAATAGTACAGGCCCTCAGGATATATGCTATATCTCTTTGGTAATGCACTTTGTGAAAGATAAATGATACTGTAAGTAAGGAATCAAGGAATAACTTTTGATGAAAAGAAATTTTTTTACGCACATCTACTAATATGTGCTTCTTACACAGCTGTATTAATGATAACACAAATTTCTCTAAAGGAAAGAGAAAAAAAATGATAATATGTAGTGTATGCCCACCTGAAGAATATAATTCTATATGCACATGCATCTGCGTGGCATTCACTTTTTCTATCATTCATGCTTAAGTAAAGGAGTGTTAACCAACAACCTGATCTTTGAATATTTCATGTGGAGCATTTGTCAGTGTTTTATGTCAGATAATTGCCTGTCACCTTGATTATACATCAATGTAGATGACATAACCACACAATTATTTAATCTCAGCCCATTTTATAACACTTAATGTTCTCATCCCTAATTATACTTGCCATTGATCACTGCTGCAGTAACTTAGCTATATGGGTTATATCCTCCCAAGAATATAACAGCCGGCCAGTTTCCAAAGCTTCAAGGCACATTCCATGCACCCAAACTGTCAAGCAACTCAAGCTGAGCTAAATAAAAGCCAAGTTTGGGAGCAAAGCCCTTCAGAGCTTTACTGCCGATGCAGTACACTCCACTGAGGCCTTTGAGGATTGATAGTTGGCTTGTGCTTTCCTTGCTTGGGCAAATAGGTCACCCTGGGGAAAAAAAGCCTTCATTTTCTTTTTTCATGATGTTTTATTAGTTTCCTCTTCAGAAAGTTGTTTTAAAGCTAGGAGTGCTGTGTTTTAATGGATTATCTCAAGACTGTAATATAGTTTTAAATGGAGCACTTGCTGTTTCTGTCAGTTTGAAGGTGGTGTTATCTAACTGATAAAATATTTTCTGTGGAGAAATTGTGATAATTTAAAACTAAGGGGCAGCCATTCTATTTGAAAGTATTTTTACTGTATTTTTTTTCTGCCTCCCCAAAAATGGTAGTTTTACTGGCATTGTTGTTTGTTTTTCCCAGGATAGAGGCACCATTTTCGGCTTGACGATGAGATAGATTGTTAGCCCCATGGTCAGTCCTTCTTCCAGCCACAAAAAGAAAAAGTTAAGCAAACAGCCTTTACTACCACAGCAGGCTAGTAATTTGCATCAGCTGCAGGTGGGTGACTTTACTGTGGCCATTTGGTGTACCTCAGACCACTCATCTTTTACCATTCATCCCTCTGATGTAGCACCTACAACCACTAGCCATCATCTGCAGCTGTTGGGGAGCCCCTCTGTGGGGAAGGAAGAACCACTCTTGTTCCTGAGAAAGAGAACGGGATGATTCCCTGTTGTGTTCTAATGCTGTCTCATCCCTGGGAAAGCATTAGGCACCGTTAATAACATGGTTGTCCCCATTTTTCCTTTCAAAAAGAAACAGAAAACTAAGCATGTGTCTACTCCTCCTCAACTTTCTTTGGATAGGAGTAGTTTAGCAGGACTGGTGCAGGGTTTGATTCAGGCTACTGATCCTTCTTATAGAGTAGTTTCCAGTAAAAGAAAGATAGATTCAAGAATCTGAATCTGAACAGGAAGATGCAGGGATGGGCTTGGGGTTTTGTCCTCAGATTTCTAATTCAGACTCAGAGGAGAGCTCATTTTTGGATTCTTCCTATGGGATTTTCCTTTTTCTGGGACTATCTCTAGAATGTCCCAGTGTTTTCAGTGAGAGAACACAGAGGTTTTTCCAGTCTCTCAAAAAATACTGCGCTATTACAGAAGGATTTTCCAGAACCTACACCCATTCCTCCTGTCCTGTCCACTTTAGAGGATGCATGCCTTTTCTGCCTGCAATTTTCCTGATAGTACTCCAGCTGTCCCTAAAAAGGTACATAGGATATATACAATTCATCAGTCTTTTAAATTTTTATACACTATTCTCAAACCTGCCCCAGCAGATATAGCCTAAGCTGACTCCGGTGATGGTAACCACTTAATTCCCACTCTTTCTAATAAGGATGGGAAAATTATTGATTGATATGGGAAAAAAGTGTATACTTCTGCAATTTTCAATTTCAGAATTTTAAATTGTCATGCTCATATGTTAAAGTTTATTCTGGAATATTATGAAAGTATGAAGAATGTTTTATCTACAGTTTCTTCTTGCGAAGAAAAATCTGCTTTAAATAACTTGAGTTTCTTCTGTTGCACAGGTCACTAATTGTTTGCAGTGAGTGTGTATGTGGGATAGAGATTTAGTGTTTGACTCCTCTACTGCAGAGGTGATCACAAAGTGTGACGAAACACTAAAGGAGGAGGCGTGTCCATATTTATTAAGGATAGCCACACCTCCAGGTTAGTTCCTCAGCATAATGCAGCCGAGATTATCCAAGTGCAACTAACTCTGGGCAAGACCGCAATCCAAATTGTAACTTGCTACAGATCCCCCATCATGCCCCAGGATTCCCACTCCTCATTTCTTGATACAATGGAAAATATTAGGGTACAACCCAACACCCTAATAATGGGTGATTTCAACTACCCCACCATTAACTTGGAAAACTTCTCATGTACCAACTCTTTTGCTCAACGTTTTCTGGAATTTATAAATTCCAACGCCTTGGATCAACTTATCCACACCCCCACAGGGGGCAGCAATATCCTAGACCTGGTCATCACCAACATGGGTGACCGGTGTTCCACACCAGAGGTCAATTCCTCATTGGTCAGATCCGACCACAAGCTAATTAGCCTAGACATCCACATCCTGCCCCCAACTCCCATTAGGGAAACCACCGTAAAACATTTCTCCAAAGCCAACTTCATGCTTCTTAAGACAGAAGTGGCAAACTTCACAACACCCATGTAGACTGACAATACCAAGTAGACTGACAATAGAGGTACAACTGCTAAATCCTACACAAATGCACTTTATAAGCACTTACATGAGTGCATGGATCATGCTATCCCTAACAGAACCAAGATGCTATCCTCCAAAAAAAAAAGGAAGCCAATCTGGTGGTCCCCTGCCATAAACAAAATCTACAACAGAAGAAATAAACTGTTGCAAAAAAGAGTAAAATCCCATGACTGGAAGAACTCCCTGGTCAGCCTCAGTAAGAAGCTGAGATCCCTCATAAAATCCTCCAAAGCTAGTTATGAAAACAAAATTGCCACTGATTCTAAAGACAGCCACAAAGCATTCTATAGCTATGTCAAGAATCTCAATGGGAACACTCAGATCTGGTCTGAGTTACAGCACAATGGCACGAAATATACAGAACCAACTGATACTGCCAACATCCTGGCAGATAGGTTCAGTGCTAACTTTACCCCCCTCACCCCCTAAAGGGCCCAAATCTATACCGGAAGAATGCAAAGTTCCTGTAATTATGGCTGCACATGTAAAAACCACACTTTCCAAAGCCAAGAACACAGCATCCATGGGACCTGACAACATCCCAAGCTGCATTCTACATGAACTACAGAATGAACTGGCACCCCACCTAAGCATCATGTTCAGTCATAGCCTCACCTCAGGCTTTGTGGGCACTGAATGGTGCACAGCGATTGTTATCACATTCCACAAAGGGGAAGCCACCATGGACCCTGGGAACTACCACCCCATTAGCCTAATGAGCCTGGTCTGCAAGGCCATGGAACGTATCATCATGGAACTTATAAACAAAGACACTGATAATCTCCAAACACTGGAGCCCACCCAGTTTGAGTTTGTAAAAGGCAGATCATGTCTCCTAAACCTGATGACTTCTTTGAAGCAGTCACCAAAGCCGTAGATAAGGGTAAGGTGGTTCACACAGCCTATCTAGATCTCGCCAAGGCTTTTGACACCATCCCCCACTCTGAAATTAGAGATAAACTCACTAAACTAGGTATAAATCCTTATGTCACAAGATGGGTTGCCAACTGGCTCACTGACAGAACCCACACTGTGAAAGAAGCAGTCTCCAAATCCAACTTTAGACCAGTGACATGTGGAGTACCACAGGGACCAGTCCTGGGTCCTCTCCTGTTTGGTATCTACTTTTCTGAAGTACAGGCTAACACAGAAGGCCTTTGGCTAATGAAGTTCACAGATGACTGCAAACTAGGAGCCATAATTGAAACTCCTAACAATGTGGACAGCCTACAAAAGGGCCTCACTGAGACAGATGCCTGGTGTCAAAGCCATGGCCTCAAGCTCAATGCCAAATAGTGCATTGTCATCCCCTTTGGTAAAAACTCTGTACCCATGAGCTACCACATAGGTGGTATCTACTTAACACTGAAAGTGTGATAAGAGACCTTGGGACACAGGTGGACAGTAGTCTCTCCTTTGATAATCACATCACCACAGTAGTCAGGAAATCCTTCTACGTGACACACCTCATTACAAAAGGTTTTTCATCCAGGAAAAAAGAGGCCATTGTTCCCCTTTACTCGTCACTCATCAGACCCATTATAGAGTACAATGCCCCTTTTGGTATGTACCTCACAAGACAGCTACAACAACTGGAAAGGCTGCAGAAATACCTCACAAAGAGGATTACTGGCCTCAAACAGATGCCCTTCGCAGACTGTCTCAAAAAACTCCAGCTTTATTCCATCACATATCGCCTACTCAGAATCAATCTCTGCCTAACATACAAAGCTATGTCAAACCCAGAGCTGCTGAACATGCTCCACTTAAAAAAATCCCAATCCTTCCAAGTTACACGCTCTAGGGACCTAAACCTTGTCACCACAATAAACAGAACATGCTGGATGGATAGATTCCTGTCCCAGAGACTCCCCCTGCTCTGGAACAAACTACCTATCTATATCAAACAAAGCTCCTCATTAGCATTCTTCAAGAAAAATCTTGATGATTGGATGGAAAATAGGAAATTCTCCCCAGGGATCACCTCTGTGGCTCTGCTCGACAGTGGTACAGGAAAATTATTTTCTTGGGTGGCGAAAGCCAGGATACCTTTTTGGCTAGGCAGGATACCTTTTCGGCTAGGCTTCTATAAGCCCTAGGGCCAATAGCCTAGTACCTACCTATGAACCTATGAACCTATGAAAGGGACAAGCTGATCCAGGGAATTTTTAAGATAGTTCAACCCTGATTTCCATGTTGTCCAAGGGATTTTCTTTATCCTTATCCAGTTTTAGCAAAAAACGGAATAAACAATCTCAAAATAATTCAGGTAAGCAGACATTTAAGAAGTGGCAAGGAGGTTTCAAAAATAAGTCTCAAATCTCCCAAAACCATGGACACTGCAACAAATCTGAATGACTGTTCAACAGATCTTGTTAACACCCTCCCACCTTGGCCCTTTTTCTCTTCCATAAAGTCTAAATCTGCATTTTTCTCTTTGACAACAGATTGTTTCAGACAAATGGGTTCTGGTTCTAAAAATCATTCATCAGGGTTATAGATGGCAGTGTGAGGAAATTTCTCCTTTCCAGGGGGGGTCATTCCTCATCCTGCATATCAGTCTGTTTTGTTTCCACCTGTCCTTCATCATATGCTGTACCAAGGAATAATAAAACCAGTTCATCCTTCCCAGGTGGGAAGATGTTTTATTCAGGGATGTTCTTAGTCCCAAAGAAAGAAACCTATTTGTGATAATGCAAACATTTAAAGTGTTGTCACTTCACAATTTATTACCTCTTCTTCCTCTTTCAGGTTTCCTGGCAACATTAGATTTTAAAAATGCTTATCATCACATTCCTATTCATCCAGACTTCAGGTGTTTCTTAAGGTTTTATGTGTCTGGATCACATTATCAGTTCTCTGCCTTACCCTTTGGACTATCCATTGCACTAAGAGTGTTCACAACGTGTCTAGCTCCAGTTATAGCTCATTGCAGGCTACAAGGTATCCACATTTTTCGATATTTAGACAACTTGCTTATCTTAACAGAGTCTTTTTCAAAGTGTCGGGAATCACTCTCTTGGGTGAGAGATTTCTTGCACAAGCAGGGATTCCAAAACAATATTCAAATGTCTTTCTTGACTCCCTCTTCACAGGATTGTGTTCCTGTGATGTCAATTAGACACCTCAATTCAAACATCTTTTCTTCCACAAGAAAAAAAGATCTCTATTTAGATCTATTTCTAAGGTTTTTCACTCAGATATCAGTCACTGTGATGGACTACCTCTGGACTTTGGGTCTCATGGCATCCATGATTCTCATGATACCCCTGGTAAGGCTCCACTTCAGAAAGATACAGTGGTATTTAAAATCTCTTTGGTCCCAGCATCAACACCCTTTATCTTTCCAGATCCCAGCAGTGGAGTTTGTCAGAACAGAAATCACTTGGTGGAGACAACAGATATCCTTAAATCAAGATCTTCCCATCTCCCTCCCTGCCTCAAACCAGTCAGTCACCACAGATGCTTCAGGCTTTGCTTGGGAAGCAGTTTGGGAGAGAAAAACATGGAGGGGGTATGGGACACCAAGGACAGACAGAAGCACATAAATATCAAGGAGATGCTTGCCCTGATCAAGGCACTCAATTCTCTGATACATCTTTGGTCCCTGAACCTCTTCAAGTGGTAACAGAAGATATCACAGTGATATGGTGCATCAACAAACAAGAGGAAATCTGGTCATACCCCCTTTGCAGACTAGCCATAATAGCTTGGGATAGAGCTTCACAGCACAGTCTTACTCTACGGACATCCTACTTTCCATCAGAGCAAAACTGTGTTGCAGACAAACTGAGCAGGACCAGGGCAGACCCTCCCAAATGGAAACTAGATCCTGGGCTCTTCCAAGATTTGATCCATCTGTGGGGAGTTCCTGAAGTAGACCTCTTTTTCTCCTCTCTGAACAATCAATTGGCAAAATTCTGTTCCTCGACGTCATGCAAGAAGGCCTGGAAGACAGACACCTTTACTTTTCTTTGGACAGGAATGTTTCTGTATGCCTTTCCTCCCTTTCTACTAATATCCAAGGTACTTCAGAAAATTCAGAAGAAATTCCCAAGATCATTGTGGAGACTCCCTTCTGGCCCAAGAAACCATGGTTCTCCCTTCTTTTGGAAATGGCCATGAGAAATTACCACAAGCTTCCTCACAGAATGGATCTACTCACACAAGAACAGGGGTGTTTGATACACCCCCACATCAATCATCTTCAAATTGACTGCCTGGATGAAAGGGTCTTAATTCCTTTTAGGTGCCTGTTTTCTGAGGACATGCAGTAGGTTCTAATGAAGATGGGAACAATTTCACTAGAAAATCATATATTAGCAAATGGAACGTTTTCTAGTGGTTTTTACAATATTTTTGTGAGTTACTAACCTACCACCTTTCTTATTCCTCTGTTAAGGTTGATTTATCAGCCAATGCAGCATGTCTGCCCATGGATCCTCCCCTTTCAAGGCAGTCACATGTCAAAATGTTCTTGAAAGGGGTTTTGCATAAGAGACTTCCAAGTAAACCAGTGGCCCCTCCTTGTGATCTTAATTTTGTATTAGAGAAAATAGCACTTGCTCCATTTCAACCAGCTAATCAGGCTTACTTGATGTTCTTAACATGGAAAACAGTTTTACTGATTGTTCTGATCTCTGCAAGAAGGGTATATGAGTTGCCAGCTCCTATGGTGAGTCAACCCTACCTCATTTTCCACAAGGACAGGAATTCTTTGAGAACTAATCCTTCTTTTATGCATAAAGTGGTATCTGAATTTACTTTAACCCAAACTATCCATCTCACTGTTTTCTTTCTTGAACCTAAAATGAGGACGAAAGGATACTCCATACTGTGGACGTCCACAGATAAATCTGGTACTAGGCTGACAGAACTAAAACTTTCAGATCATCAGATCACTTCTTACTTGTGAAGCTAAGAAGAATGAACAACCTGTGTCAAAACAGACATTTCCAAATGGTTGTCTAAGGGTATTACCTTATGTTATACTCACCATAACAAATCTATTCCAGGCAGGGTTAAGGCCCACGCTACAAGCACCTTGGCTTCTTTTATGGCTTTTTGAAAATGGTTGGATAATAGAAGTATTCTAGAAGCTGCTACTTGGTCATCCGTACAAAGCACTATAAGCTGGATTCCTTCTCTAGGTCTAGACCGTGCTTTGCTAAAACCATTCTCCAGGGTCTCATAGCTAAGGCTACGGCAGCAGCGATCATTATGAAGAGCATAGTGCAGTTGTGTAAGTTGAATTTACCATAACAGTAGATGTTTGAATGATTGCTGCTGTAGTGATTTTTATGCCAAGGTGTGTACATTTATTTTTTGTTATTCCTAGCCTTGTGCTTTCAGAGCTCAGCCTCCCTCTCTCTTCTGACAGGAAAGCTCTGAAGGCATTCGTGCCCAAACTTGTCTTTTTTGTCAGTTCAGCTCGAGCTGCTTGACAGTTTGGGTGCATGGAAGGTGCCCTGAAGCTTTGGAAGCTGGTTGGCTATTATATCCTTGGCAGGATATAACCTATATAGCTAAGGCTACTGTAGCAGTGATAATTCAAACACCTGCTGTTATGGTATGTTCAGCTTACACAACTGTACTTTCCTCCTCTTTCCATCACCTTAATATATCACCCTTTGAGAATTTTTATACCCTTAATACTAAGATTATGGTTTCATCCTTCCACATTATACTCATCTCACCATAATCACATCCCTTCTACCACAGTACTTGCACTGCTCTCTTTTCCCTTACTTATACTACTGGCCATAATAATACTATCTGACCTGAACAGTGATAAACTTATGAAACAAGTATACATTTTAACCCCTTAGCACAAGAACTCTGAATGAAGCAAATAATAATGGGGTGCAAAGGCCTAAAATCAGGTGCAAGTTTTAAATATTGCTCCAATAAGGGTAGAAAGTTGCTAGACTAACAGGTTTTGCATTAGCATGGGTTTTCTGAAGGACATAAAGTCTGAAACTCAAATGTCTGTAATTTCAACTCTCAAAGATTTGTCAGAAAACCACAGTTTTTGTATGCAGCATAACAACAAGAAGTCAAAAATCTGAGCATTCTGCAAAAATTTTGGACAGTTGAGAGGTATGAGTACAGCTGTGATGTAGAGGTTAGCTGACTACAATTACGTTGTCTTGTATTGTAGCTACTTCTTTTTCAGATATAAAAGTGAAAATTGCCTCTGGCCAAGCAAATATGCTGATGATTGAAAACTAGATAATATAATTGCTTCAGCAAAATATGATGAAGACCATCAAGATGGCCAATAAAAATACAAATCTGGCATTAGTAAATGTGGCGTCAAAAAACAATATAAATTATGATTGCAAAATAGTCAAGTGAAAAAAGGTACCATCAGTAAAGATCTAGGGACAATGGCAAACAATAATTTAAGTGATGATCAGAGTATAGCTTACAAATCCAGAAAAGGAGATTCTCTAATCAGTCTAATTCTAAATGGAATGCCTAGTAACCCAGGGTGATCATTATACCACTTTGGGTTGCCAAGACTGATGCTCACAACATGATATAGAAGAGTGGTTCGCTTATGACTGAGGAAGACTTCCTCCTAGTAAACAAAGGCACAGAGTAAAATTAGAAATTGTAGAATCATCTCAAGTGAAACAGGCAGCTTCTAGCATAAGATATTGTTGACCAGAACTAGCTCCAAACAGCCATCAAGGAAGGCTTTTAGTTCAACAGAGACTAGGCCAAAGACCTGGAAGTTGGCTGGAGTGAAAACACAATCAGTTTTAGAAATGCTCAGGGGTGTAGCACCTCAAGAAGAAGAGGAAATAGAGCCAAAGAAAAATAGCAATGTCGTAAAACATGTTTAAAGACAATAGAACAGGTATATGCCTGGACCAAGTATGGGACATAAGGTGTATAAAGAATGTGGTGGTAGAATGCAGAAGTAAAAGAAATTAACAGAAGAAGGAGTGCAAGAAGTGGAAGACAGAAAAGACAGACTAGCCTAAGAAGAAATACTTGTTGGCTAACCCAAAATACAAAGAGAACAGTCAAAACAGTGAAAAACAAGGTATAAGGCTTCTGTAAAGTGACTCTGGATAGCACAAATAAGATCTGTCAAGATGCAGGACAACAACATTGAAATAAAGAATATAGTTGTCCATTACCATTCATTAGGGCTGTCAGAACATTATTCTCAAGAGTCCAGAATACATCAAATGCAGATGGAAGAAGCCTTTGAATGAAGAAAACCCCATAAAGGCTGTACTGCCCCATGCACGGCCTGTGATGGAAGAGAAAGAGGAACCCACCATCAAAATGAACTGTAAAGAACAGTAAAGAAAATTAAGGAAAGCAGCAAGCTCGAACGCAGTCACAACAGAAACGGTCAAAATGCTGTGTGTTAGAAGAGAAACGGTTCCTATATATATATATATATATATATATATATATATATATATATATATATATATATATATATATATATATATGTATATATGCACCCTCACCAAATCTGAAACCATGAAAGTGTAAAACTTTAATCCATACCATAAAATATTTCAAATGTGCATCCTTCAAAACTATTTATTTCAATGAATAAGTACTTTACCTATTTCATTCTTTAAGCAGCATACCCAGTTAAAGAGCTGAATACATATATAAAAAGTAAAACCCTCCTTAACATTTATATCTACTAAGCAAGAGGGAAGTGACTGAGCAGGCACCTTAACAAATGAAGCCTCCTCTCTTCCACACAACCCAATTTAAAACATGCCTAGTCCACAAGCACCACAACATAGTCACAATCCCAAACACACACACTTCCAGGAACCAGACGTCAAACTACCAACAATAAGTTATCAAGAAACTTACATCCTTTACATGCTGGCTACTTACCTCCAGGTGAAAAAATAAACTTAGAAAATGAACAAACCAATTATAAAAAAATCGTAAAACCAAACTAGTCAGAAAAACGAAATAAAGTAATAAAGAAAAAATCAATACCACAAGTTTAAATGTTAGAAATAAATCCTACCAAAAACAATGAAAGTAAACTCACTTTGAATTACACTAACCCTAAGCAATAAATAGAGACTCAGGAAAATTGTCCTATGTCCACTAATACACCACTTAAGAAAAAAACAAACAAAAAGACTACAATACCAGAGTGTGCAAACAGCTAAAAGTCTAAAGATACATAAGAATGAGGAAAATAGATAGTGGAATATGTCAGCAGGACGGTATTTAATATGCGTAACCTCTGGTGGGTTCACTACAGGTGCTCGAGTCCCAAGCACTCAAAAACCAGGGTCTCAACGTCAGGGACATGAGCACCTTGTAGCATATGTGGGCTGCTGCTCGTGCTGTAATTCCAACATGAGTTTGGGTAAGCAGCTGTGGGGAGTGAGCAGGAGGGGGATTTTAGGATTAGGGAGCTGGAAGATATTAAGGTCAGGGAGTGGGAAGGCAGGTTTAGGGTTAGGGAGTGATTGGGGAATTTAAGTTTCAGGAAGGGAGTTGCAGGTTTAGGTTTAAGGAGTTGGAAGGCATTTAGGGTTAGGAGTAATCAGGGAATTTAGGTTTAGGGAGGGGAATGGAGTTTAGATTTATTGAGGGATCAGGACGTTAGGGTTAGGTTTAATTCAACTGACACAAAATGTAGCATGACATAATCAAGAGGTCAGTTTATTTTAAGTTGTGTGTTGATTGTGATGGTTTTAATTGCATATAATAATACACAATGAGAATAACCCTATTTGTTTGCTCATGGAAGGTTTCACTCACAGGCTACTGTTGAAATGGCAAACTATCCTGACTTTACAAACTCTTATTTCATCACACTTGATGTTGCCCTGCAGGCGTATATGTATATCCTGTGTTTTATGTATGTTTATTTATTTTTTATCTATTTTATATATTAATTCTTTGTAGACCAGGTTAGTCCCACTAGGCTAGTAGCCTCTTTTCAGGGGAGATCTGAGGTGGTATTTATACTAATGGAAGAAAGTTGGCCAGGACATCAGGTAACTTCCCTTACTCTTTTTCAACAGGTGCTGTGGCAGCTTTTATATTCACCTGAGCTGTCACCAACTTAAGCAGATGGGGTTTCAGTTTAGCACCCCCTCCACTTATGCTGAACTGCAGTGTACGTAATCAATCTACCTCATGTGGAAAAAGAACCCACAGCCTTCTACACCAACACTGACGTGTGTGTGTGTCTGTCTGTGCATGTTTAGGAAGGGAAGAAATAGAAGCATTCAGTACCACACCAGAATGTTACATGGTGTTTCACTTCCCTTTGTTACCACTGCCTTTCCATAACAAAGGAAGGTGTGGGCAAGTCATGTTAGGTTTTGAAACATAATAATGAATTTCTACTGCTAAGTAGTAACAGTTCACTAGAGTGTTAAACCTGAAATGTCATTTTGCTACACAGGAAGATATATCACATGTAGAAAGTGGAAATGGATTTAAAATTAAAAAATCCAAATTCCAACCAGTATACAACAATAATGTCAAGATTTTTGAACAGTTGGTCATGAAAGAACTACAGGCCAAACAGGCTGAGATTTTTAAAAATACTAATAGAAATTTGTCTATTGAGGAACATCAAGCTATGTTAAGACTTGCCAATAATACTGAACTAATTATAACTAAGGCAGATAAAGGTGGGGCTACAGTTATTTGGGATCAAGCTGAGTATGAAGCTGAAGCTATCAGGCAATTGACTGATTCTAACTTCTATTGCCCCCTAAAGGCGGATCCTACTGATGAATTTAAGTCCATAATAGATGGTTTTCTACTAACAGCAGTGCAAAACCAGATAGTTACTAAAGAAATAGCTGCACAATTGACAATTGAGAATCCTACCCTCACAATATTTCTACCTTTTTAAGGATACATAAATATACATGCCCCCAGTAAGACCATAGAGCAGGAAGAGTTCAATAACCGAACCCTCTGTCAGAACTATTTTGGAATTTAAATTAAAACCTTTAATACCATTACAGCTTTATCCAGAACAGTTAGCAGCTCATTGATGGAAAAATTTACAGATATCCAATAAAAGAAATAGGAACATTGATGTACAACTTATACACTAACATTTGCTGGTTTGAAGCAGTGAGTACTGATGGGCAAATCATTTATATGTACAAATGAGATACTTTTTGTTATCACTAGCGTTGGTTTTGAGAACACAATGTTTTTAGCATAACAATATTTGGTACCAGATTGCACCAAACAATGGGAGTTTGTTCCCCACTTATGCATACATTTATGGGCTACCTGAGACATATGTCAGAATCTTTTCCTTTCAAGGACAACTAATAAGTGGCCGGTCCTTTGACGATTGTTGGGTAGTATGGTGAGAAAGTCCAATGGAAGATTTCAAATATATTTGAATTCTACACAACAGTTTATTGGAAATATCTTTTTGTTGGTGGATTTTCTAGATGTCAACAAAATTATTAGATGGAACAATAAAGCACATCATTACATACTGTGAAATCATTTTAAGAATTCATACTTCATGCTAAGAGTTGTCATCCACACACTATAACAACATACCCAAAGTACAATTCAACAAAGCGAGAAAAATCTGTTCAGAAGAGAGGAATATCCTAGTTTCACATGATTTAGAGAAATAGATTTAGAGTTAGTACCAAGGTACAAGATTGTGAAGCTAGGAACAAAGAAAAGCATAGATAAAACAACTATTGAGAGAACGAAGAGAAAGTAAGAGGATGATATGCATAAGGGCAAATGAAGTTAGGTTTATCATACTGCCACCAATAAGTACAGATTAAAGATTATTGACAAATACTGAATATAATATATATCCCTACTTGTCAACTAAGTGTAATAGATGTGTCAGATACAGAATGCAAATACAGACAATATCTATCAGGTATAGTAGATATAAACAGTGATTACAATAGAAATCCAGTACCCTTTGGTGTTATACAATATTGTAATTTGATGTCAAAAACTAAGTCCTTTAACTAGATCACCAAGCAAGTGTTTGATATGAGGTCAACTTTGTAATTCATCTTGTGATCTATGTGTCTGTAATGTGGGGCAATTAGCATTGGTCAAAGATGCTAAAGTCAAAAGAGTAATCATATTAGTGATATAAAATGTAAGAGAGCTAGAAGTGCGTTATATAAAAGATATTTTAGTGCATTCTAGAGCACACTTTTTGTCCTATGTCCACTAATACACCACTTAAGAAAAAAACAAACAAAAAGACTACAATACCAGAGTGTGCAAACAGCTAAAAGTCTAAAGATACATAAGAATGAGGAAAATAGATAGTGGAATATGTCAGCAGGACGGTATTTAATATGCGTAACCTCTGGTGGGTTCACTACAGGTGCTCGAGTCCCAAGCACTCAAAAACCAGGGTCTCAACGTCAGGGACATGAGCACTTTGTAGCATATGTAGGCTGCTGCTCGTGCTGTAATTCCAACATGAGTTTGGGTAAGCAGCTGTGGGGAGTGAGCAGGAGGGGGATTTTAGGATTAGGGAGCTGGAAGATATTAAGGTCAGGGAGTGGGAAGGCAGGTTTAGGGTTAGGGAGTGATTGGGGAATTTAAGTTTCAGGAAGGGAGTTGCAGTTTTAGGTTTAAGGAGTTGGAAGGCATTTAGGGTTAGGAAGTAATCAGGGAATTTAGGTTTAGGGAGGGGAATGGAGTTTAGATTTATTGAGGGATCAGGACGTTAGGGTTAGGTTTAATTCAACTGACACAAAATGTAGCATGACATAATCAAGAGGTCAGTTTATTTTAAGTTGTGTGTTGATTGTGACGGTTTTAATTGCATATAATAATACACAATGAGAATAACCCTATTTGTTTGCTCATGGAAGGTTTCACTCACAGGCTAATGTTGAAATGGCAAACCATCCTGACTTTACAAACTCTTATTTCATCACACTTTGATGTTGCCCTGCAGGCGTATATGTATATCCTGTGTTTTATGTCTGTTTATTTATTTTTTATCTATTTTATATATTAATTCTTTGTAGACCAGGTTAGTCCCACTAGGCTAGTAGCCTCTTTTCAGGGGAGATCTGAGGTGCTATTTATGCTAATGGAAGAAAGTTGGTCAGGACATCAGGTAACTTCCCTTACTCTTTTTCAACAGGTGCTGTGGCAGCTTTTATAGTCACCTGAGCTGACACCAACTTAAGCAGATGGGGTTTCAGTTTAGCACCCCCTCCACTTATGCTGAACTGCAGTGTACGTAATCAATCTACCTCATGTGGAAAAATAACCCACAGCCTTCTACACCAACACTGACGTGTGTGTGTGTCTGTCTGTGCATGTTTAGGAAGGGAAGAAATAGAAGCATTCAGTACCACACCAGAATGTTACATGGTGTTTCACTTCCCTTTGTTACCACTGCCTTTCCATAACAAAGGAAGGTGTGGGCAAGTCATGTTAGGTTTTGAAACATAATAATGAATTTCTCTACTGCTAAGTAGTAACTAATAAAAACAAATTCTGACTTACTATGTGCAATGATACTTGCATATACTGCACTAGTAGGACTCATCTCCCTTTCTTAATGGTCAGTAATGGAAAATGTGATACCACATTTCAAAACCGTACTCCTCTCCCTTACCTTATGTGTAGGCATAATATATAAAATCACACACACACACCACTTCTTTACTCAGACTACATTTTGTTTTGTTTTTTGGTTTTTTTTTTTTTTGCTCCTTCATGCACACAGGCATATGAGTGGACTCGCATGCTGCATGCAGATGAGTAGACATTTCCTCAGAACATGTCTGATGAAATAAGTGACTGTGAAATCTGGTCGACTTGCCTTTTCTGTTAAAAGTTGCGAATTAAAGAAATCTTCAATGCAAGTGAGCTTCTTCATATTTTGAATGCTTTAAGCCTTGAGCTCAAATTTCAGTTGCAAATTAATGTTATACACATCCCATTCACACATGCACAGATGATAGCTATCTAATCTATGTACATATAAGTGTGTGTGTGTGTGTGTGTGTGTGTGTGTGTGTGTGTGTGTGTGTGTGTGTGTGTGTGTGTATAGCTAGATAGATGGATAGATAGGTAGATAGAAACAGTGTTGTAGTTCATATCAGAACAGTATCTCAAAATGGTATAAAATTATATGAATAGTGTAAATAAATCTGTTGAATTAACTAGTTAAGTAAAATTCCCTGGAATACAGAAAGGCTTACTGTGTTCCAGAAAACTATACTGAGAAAGTTTTGGCGGCACACTAAGCCAAAAAAAATTCAGAGATCATTCTCCTGCTATAGTTTTACACTGGCATTAGCCATAGCAAGGAAAGAGACTCAATGCCACAGCTGCATGTAAATGTGGTAATATGGCGACATGACTAATGCTAATACACCATGTGCCACCTCTTCCAGAAATGTTAAACCATGGCAGTGATTTGCAGAATATCTGTCTACTGCATATTGTTAAGCAATGGAGAAAATGTATATGACGTAAAAAGACAGCATACACCTACTCACCCCATAGATGGATTTGCAGCTCTTAGAGTGAGTAAAGCTGGTACTCCAGAGCCATCTGTATACATAAGTGTCTATGTTTGCATGCGAGTCATGCTGTGTGTGACTATGTGTAGAACTATGAATGCAGCCGCATGTATGTGGGTTTTTGTGTGGGTGGTTGCACTGTGGGAAGTGAGTTAATTGAAACCACATACATATCTGTATGTGTCAGTGCATGCATCCGTGTGTGTGTGTGTGTGTGTGTGTGTGTGTGTGTGTGTGTGTGTGTGTGTGTGTGTGTGTGTGTGTGTGTGTCTGTGTGCACGCGTGTGTGTGTGTATGTTTGCATGCAAGTTATGTGTGTTTCTCTGTGAGTCTGTGTGTATGTATTTTGGAGGGTACCTGGGCAGCTGCAATGTGTGGGCTGGTAGGAAGAACACAAGCCTGGTTGGGTCTGCCAAGCCTCTATTCGACTCAGTGATGTGGTAAGTAGCTGCTGATTAGATTTTCCTCAGTGAGGCTTGACCTTGTCTCAGAACTGGATATTCTTCCTGTCATGCTGATTTTCAGATCTGTGTTAGCCACGTAGTTCTGACAGTGGAAATCTCTCTGAATCCCAAGAAGTGTATATTAGGCAAAAGAGTTTTCCACATGGTTCAGTATAAAAGAACCAAATAAGCAAGTTCTGTACAACAAAGTACTAGTTTGCCACTTCAGAGTGAAGTTGGTTTCTCGTAGATATGAGACTGTGAGCCTGGAATATCAGTTCTGGGTTATTTCCTGCAGTTAGAAGAATTGTTATGAAGTTTACTTGAGAAAACCTGGATATTTTCCTGCCTGCAAAGGTATTCAGAAAGAAGTGAGACACATAGAAGCACCTATGTACCATACCAATTAATTCCAGCCCTGAAGGGAATTACTGTACTTTCAGTGAGAGACTGTTGTCTCTTTGCTATATATGTCTTAAACGTTACAAGAAAGAAAGCATTTTGTAAATCTGTTTTTTTTTTTGTTCTTTTAGTTGCCATTATAGCAACTTATTTCCTTTTGTACATTTGTTTGCCTGAAACAAGTCTCACCACTTACTTTTGTTTAACTTTGCACTAAAACTGCGTTTATTTTATAAACTTGCAGACTTTGTTACATTTACATATCACATTGGTGAGAACACTGGGCATTTTTTGTGTCATTTATGCCAAAAATCCTGATTTTTTTTTCCTTTGCGAAAAACATTTTGTGCCAGTTTACTCTACATGAAGAGAAATCATTGCTGTACTATTCATTGGTGGATTCCTGTGGTGTGTGCTATGTTGTTTTTTTATGGAGTACTTCATACCTGCCAAAACACCAAGATAAAGTTGAGCTACTTTTGCATGCCATAGTTCTGCTGCTGTCAACTCCTAAATTAGTTCCATCACTGAAAAAGTGACCAGGAAGGACGACCCTGAAACATTCTTGGAAGTCTTGAGCCACCAGGAAGGATGGGACCAGAGTGACAGGGCCAGAATTTTCATCTCAGTTTACTGGTGAGCCTTTAAAAGTCTATATGGACATGGAAGGGACTGATTATTAGGACTTTAACAAATAAAGAAACTATTTAATAATTAAAAACTATTTAAAGAGATATATCATCATACTTCTGTAACAGCATCCTGCAGGAAAAGAGTCAGTAAAAGGAAGGGAGTTGCATAGTAAAATACTGAGCCGGGAAGCACTGCAAAGCATACCTCTCAAACATATAATTATGGACATTGTAGTAGGACCTTTAGTGAAATCATGCCATGGGGTAATACGATTTGGTCATTTTGGACTATGCAACTAAGCATCCACAATGCCCCTATGGTAGGCTAATTCTAATTTTATAGCTGAGGTGTCAGTCCCATTATTTTCTAGAATAGGGATAACTAAGGAAGTATTCACTATCCAGGAGACTCCATTATATCCAGAATACTACATATTAACTATGCTGATTTCCTTATGACCAAGTAATTAAAAAAAAATCATTGTATCATCTCCATACAGATGGGATTTAACCAAACATTAAAATCTATGCTGAGAAGAGTAACTGAGAAAGAATGAAAAAGTAGGACCACTTAATACCTTGCTTCCTGAATGCCATTGAACAAGTATGAAAAGTCTCAACAGGATTTCGGGGGGTTTTTTGTTTGTTTTGTTTGTTTATTTTGGGGGTGGGGGGTTTGAATTGTTGTATGGCAGACAACCTTGCAGACTGAGAAATTTAGAAAGAAGAGAAAATCTCATTCACAAATGTAATTGGTATATAGGTTCATAGGTTTGTATTAGGCTAATGATCACCTGGGTCTTTACAAGCCTAGTTGTGCAATCCAACCCAGTTTTTCCCCAGAGTTCCATGAGCACCTCTATGAGAGAGTATGTTAGTAAAGAGGTAGCTGAGGGTTATGTGCGGGGGATATGTTAGTTGGGGATTAATTTACTTACTGTTAAACTCTCTTCATCAGAGACATGGGGACCACACGGGGGGTGAATTTGCAATTTCCCATCCAATGATCAAGGTTTCTTTTGAACAGAGTCAGGGATGAACTCTGTTTCACACAGATGAGGAGCTTGTTCCATAGTGCAGGAATCCTTTGAGACACATATTGGTCTCCCAAGCAGGTTATATTTATATTGCAGACAAAGTTGAGGTCCTTGGATCTAGTATTTCTGGTGTTGTTTGTCTTGCAGATGTGCAAGAGATCCATTAGAGCTAGATACAAGGATGCTTTATATACTAGACACAGATTGTCTGTCAGTAACCTGTAGGAGACTGAATACAAAGATAGGACCTTAAGGCAATCTATTTAAGACAGGATATTCATATCCTGAATTCTTCTGGTGAGAAACCTTTGAGGGCATTCCAACTGTTACAAGTGCCTGGCTATGTATATACCAAAGGGGGCATTGTACTCAATGATGGGTCTGATAAGGGCTGAATAGAGTGGTACTATTACTTCCTTTGACCTGGATGGCATATGCTTGCTTATGAGTTGTGTGACATATAATGATTTTCTTACTATCTTGGCAACATGTTGGTCGAATGGCTGATTACTGTCTACATATGTTCCCAGATCCGTAACTATTGGGTCAACTCTTATGCGACCTTTATCAATGAAGTAATTAGCTTGGGTGGACACTTTCCCAAGTGGCTTTTGCACCAGTCATTTGTTTGTGTTAGACCCTCTTGTAGGATATTTTTGTTGTGGGGGGAATCTATGATAGCTATCACCTGTGAATTTGATAAGCCAGAGGCTTTTGACTTTAGTCTTGACTTCTGAGAAGTAGATGCCAGACAGGAAGGGGCCCAACAAAGAGTCTTGGGATGCTCTGCTGGTAACCAATCTTTTGGTGGAGATGGTCTCACCGATCCTGACTTCTTGGGTCCAATCTGTGAGCCAGCTGGCACTCCAGCAAGTTAGGACAGCATTTATGCATAGCTCTGAGAATTTGTCAACAATACATGAATGGGTATTGTATCAAATGCTCTGAACTGGTCAAGATAGGCAGTATGCATCATTTCCCCTCATTTATAACCATGGTGACCTTCTCAAGGAAGTCTGCCATGCTGTGAAGGAAATATCTTCCCATAACAAAGGAAAACTAGGATGGGTCCAGTCTCTGTAGGTTGCCAATGTCCTTGGTGATCATTTCCATGATAATCCGTTCCATAGCCTTGCATATTAGACTTGTTAGAATGATGGGTCTGTAGTTCCCAGAGTCAGCTGATGGTTCAACCTTACGGAGAGGGATGACCATTGCAGCCCTCCATTTGCCTGGCATGTAACCTGTTTTAAGTCTGTAGTTGAAGATTGCCTCAGGTGGTCCTGAAAGGTCATGTTTTAGGCTATTTAGGAGGCAACTGGGGATATTGTCACGGCCCACTGAAACAGTGTTTTTAGCCTTAGCAAGCACCTCCATGACCTGCTCCCTGTTGAGTAGTATTTTTTTCTTTTTTTTGCTATATTAATAGTTTTGTCATTTTGACATTGTCTAAAAAAGGCTGTAAGGGGAAGGATAAAGTTTTAGCCAACATCCAAAAGCCCAGCAGTGACAGGTGTAGACCATCCTTGGCAAAGCAATGTAGTCTATTAGCCATATCCTCCTACTCAATTCTCCTGGAGTGATAACAGAAATTAAGACAATTACTAAAATCAATCATTTTCTGTTCATACTGTGGCATCATCCTTGGTGAAGGTAGAATGCTGCTCAATATAAGGCATGTACCTGTCTGTGGCACATATTCAGAGAGATCCATAATGTCTGTTTTGATATAGTCCAGTGAGGTATGCCTCGGGTCATTTACACCCACATGGACTATGATAGCATCATATCGGTATCCTCGGTGCGGTATCATGAGTGCATGCATCATATTGCGGATCCTAGCTCCAGATAGGCAACAAACCATTATCTTCTCCATGTCCGGCCTGGTGAAAGGAGTATCTGTGTGTCATGCAATAGAATCCCATATGACAAAAGTACTAAGAACAGTGTTTGCTTGCCTTATGGGATTTGTTAAGGGGGATCATTAAGTGTAAGCCTATGTGTAGTGTTAGGGGCTGCTTTTGGTGTGTACTTTAGTGATTGCTGAGGGTAGATGTTGCAGTTTGATGGTTTAGGAGATCTTTGAGGTTTGGAGAGATTTCTTTTAAGTGCCTCAGCATAAGAAGGTCTATGTGTGTGGTGAGGGGTATGTGTGAAGTATGTAGTGTGTATGCTTTGACAACCTTGTTTGTAAGCAGGATTTTTGCCTCCAATGATGTTATGTAAGTACATCTCTCACATACTGTGTTAGTTTCTTTAAGGATTAAAAGGCTGTGTGAGTACATGAAGAAATTGTTACATTGTCTCAGGATGCCCATATCTACAAAGTTGGCCACAGAGATATTAAGAAATTGCAAATCCATGTTGTCAGGACATGTATTAGGGTTAGGCCATTATGGTTTAGGGTCTTGGTTTTATAGGGGTCACCTGACTGGTATCTACGGTGAACACTAAATGTTAGATAGTGCTATAATCTTAGTGCTGTATGACACTATCTAGCTGTCATAAGCTTAGCTCCACACAAAGCCTTTCTGTGTCATGGGTTAATGTCCTAAGTACTAGCTTTATAGATTTGCTACTATACAGGGTACTGCTAACCACCAGTGAATGGTGAACAGCTCTCCAAACACGTGCATAATTTAAAGCAGTCAGAAAAAGCAGAAAACCAACTCCTGTGCCCTCTAGCCAATAAATGATTATACTTTAAGCTCCCTGGAGTCCCTTTCATGTCAGAGAGACCAAGTAAACACCTTCCACAAGATGGATGATCCTGGAACTTCTTAATGTCAAAGCAAAGCAAGAGTAGCTTTCAAGTACAAATTAACACATCAAGTAAGTCAGTAAAAAGCCCTTTCATTTTAAGTCTCCCTGTGTGTTTCCCAACTTGGATTGACCAGGATACTTTACTACTGACACTGGAATAGCAATCCCATCCTGGGATTCAGCAAGCAGCTGTGCAGGAATATATTATTCCTGTACAGCAGGGACTGTTCCTGTTCAGCACGGCAGCGCACCATGCATATTTATGAAGGTGCGCTGCCATACTCTAAAACGAACACAGCTCTGTGTACAAGCATGGGGGAGGGGGTATCTGAGAGCAGAGCTCTCACAATACACATGGCCCCTGTACTCCAGAATTGCCTTTCAGCAATTAAAAATGAATGTGAATGCTTGCAATACCCCAACCCATCAGGATAACAAATCTGGTCATAGGCATAAGGGACAATCATCCCTACTAAGCCAAAAGTTGTTAGGATAACACAGGTAGCATAAGCACATAGCGCACACCTCCCAACAAATCAGAGTAAGGAATGTGGACAAAGTCAAAAGGGACAATTGTCCCACAAAGCAGAAAGTTGATAATATAACAGGTTCAGCATTCCCAGGGATATTCTGAAGGGTATAGATAAAATAACACAACAAAATGTTTTTTATAAATGCGATAAACTTTAAGTGTAGCTGCACAGGTGTGCTTGTTGCTTAGCTATGCTTAGTCCATCTTAAACAGCACAAGAAGTTAAATAGTAAGATATATCCCCTATAAGCAATATTGCAATAGTGTAGTGGTTAGATTGTATGCTTTATAAGCAGCCATTCCCAGTTCAATTCCCCCTGTACCCAGTTTGCATTTTACATGTGAAAGCAGTACATAAATATTTTTTATATTATTAGCTACTAAATAACATATATTTGTTAAGCAGAGTACTGCATTAGGTCCAGATGTGAGGTGTCAGTTTAATAAAGTTGTGAAACCCCCCATATAAACACAAGTGCCCCATACAGTATAGTTACAGATGAATAAATGTAATGAAAACACATTGGAGGATATCAGGGACAGTAAACAAATTTATAATATGTAATGAATGATGAATTAATACCATAGAGCAGATAGTCTATAAAATGAAAAATACGCAATGCTAAGCAGTGCACAGCTCTGCTTACCAGGTGTAAGCATTGTGTAAATATGACTGCTAAGCAATGAGTAGCCCAGATAAGTGAATTTGCCTATCAGTAAGCAGTGCTGAACCTGCTCCTTTAAGCACTGCCAACCTTAGCTAAGCAGGTTTGCCCGTAGCTTAGCTTAGCTCAGCATATTCAAAACCACCCAATCATGGCAAAGGGTGGGAATTGGCCGTATTTAAACTCCCATAGGTGGGAATAGAGCTCATAACTGGTTGCAGCTTCCCATTGTAGGCAGTATAGCAGGAGTCAGTGAGGCCATGCGCTTCCGTGTGCAGCACTGGGGCATACAGGAGTCCAAGGTCATGGTAGGACTCCTGGTACAAAATCATGATGAGAGGCTGCTGCAGGGCCAGTACCAAGGCCCCCAATATAAAGCAAAAGCCTGGGACTGTCTCACCCATGATCTCACTAGTGCCACTGGCATCCCTCAGACTGGTGAGCGAGTCTGGCACCACTAGAAGTGGTGACTTGAAGTGGAGAAAGAAGGAGCTCTTGAACGAGTGAGTCCAAGAAGCAAGGCAGAGGGGTGATGTCCCAGCAGTGTGTAAATACTCATACTAATAACGGTTTACTAATATCAACCCTGTGTATATGATGGATAGGTATGCTTAAATATTTCTCTATTTCCCTTACAGCTGCAGCTGAGCGGGCTGTGAATCATGAAGCCCATACTAGTAGGCTGCAAAGGCTGCATTGCGAGGCTGGTGAGTAACAATGCTGCTTGTAGTAATCATACCAAATAAATATAAAGTAGTAGAAAGTCACCTGGCAGTATGTAAAATGTTGTATGGGTTGTACTGAATAAACCAGACAATATGACAGTAATAGTCCTATATAGGTCATATTTAAATAAAACTGTAACTACCTGGCAATAAAGCTCTAAATCCTGGACTGGTTGTGTTTACTCTGATATTGTATGGCATTTATTGTTGCATTCTCTGAATAGTAATGTTGTGTTAACCACTGTTAGCCACACTGCTACATAAAAAAATATTTAGGAATGTCTGTATAAGACTGTTGTAAGTACAAGATCAGATTGTACAACCAATAGAGACTTAGACAGAAAACACTGAAGAGGTAGACAGCAATATCCAAATCACACACTCTGCTGTGACTTAAATTGTTGTAATTTTAGCAGACACAGCCATGGGTCGAATCCTGGGAGTGATAGTAAGCTGTATGCATAATCATACTTCTCAACTGTACAGATTTTGCAGAAGGTCCAGATAATTGGTTCATATCTTCTTCCTGCTTCTCTGTCCTCATGGCAAATCAGTGGGGTGATCTCAGAATCGTAGTCACGAAATAATGACATGCATTTGATTTTGCAGACCTGAAAACCTTCATAAAATGTATATTACAACAAATCCTGTCACTCTAGCAACTCTCCAAGTTTATGACAGCAATATTAAAAACATGCCCCTATTTGTACCCCCATGTTGTCAAGCTTCTTCTGTAAAGTATTTTCCTGCATATGTCAGATACCATAGTCTGTTGCTGCGGTATAGTAATGAACAGATGTGCATAATGTCTAGTATTGTGGGTTTGTACTGCTGATGTACTGAAATGTTGCTCCTACCCTGTACCAGTGCCACAGGTGTGGCTACTGACATTATGTCTCTCACACAACTATGTAGGCCCCTCTGGTGCACAGCTGGGGCATCAGCCTGTAGCTGGTGGGTATGAAGTTGCTTTGTTCAGGTTTGCCAATATACCAGCCATGTTATGGCCATGGTATTTGCCATGTACACATTTAACACACTTACCCATAATGCAGGCTGTACATATTCACTTATTGTTACTGTTAACTGCACTGCATCACAGTGATCACCATGGTGGTATATTTTAAGGTTATGTAAGAGTCCTGCAGTATACCTAACAACCTGTCACTACAAGATGTGTGGACAGAGATGAACATAATGGTGCGACAAATGGCCTACAGTAGGGACATGTCTGAAACATTGCCCTTATACAGTGGCTACAACAGTGTATACACCACTATTACAATGGCAACTGTTACAGCTCTACACAACGGCATATTACAATACCACATTCCACACATTTTACAACTTGTAATGTGATCCTAACATGAGCAATGAATGTGTAATATGGAATCCTATGTTAGGACAGCAAATATGGGGAATACATACCTTAACAAACACTGGAAGCATATGTGTGCACACAATCCAAATAACATATTGTGGAATCAGCTTTTGAGGCACTGATAGCATTCACTCTTCTTGAGTATGCACCTTCTATCAAGTACAGGGTCTCAATGTTACACCAAGTAATGGTCTGCTGTCCAAGAAGTATGTCCATGACATTTGCCCACTCACCTGCAACAGAGGCAGCCGTGGCTTGCACACATCTTACAAACTATGGAATGGATTCCATATCCAAAAGGTAGCACTCAGGAGTGGGAGACATAGCCTTACCTCACCATTGCTTATACCATGGTAAAAAGTGCAGACAGTCATGTATATGACTATGAAGTATGGGATAACATTAATGTAGAAAATAAACAGATGACCATCCAAGACAGATGACAACACATGTTGCAAACTGGTCATGGAGGCTGCCCAGAAACATGCAGCAACACCGAGGGACTTGCAGGAATGTCTAGCAAGTACTGTCTGTGCGGTACCTGTGTCAATAATCACCTAGACTCTGCATAAGTGTGGTCTATGGGTTAGGGTAATCAGATGGAAGAGTTGTTCCACAGGAAACATCATCCAGGGCTCTCTACAGGTAGCATATGCATAACATCAAGTCTCCCAAAGGCATGTGTTGCAATGTGTAATGGTGTACCGAGACCAAGGCTGAAACCTACAGACAGTATTAATAAAGATACATGTGGTGCACAAGCAACACCTCACTCCACCTCAGCCCCACCATCCCCATCTGTACCTTGCTGGGGCCAGTGTGCTCCTTTAGGTTTGTTGTTCATTAGCAAGAACTAGACCAGTAGACATGGTGTTCTGAATTTGGAACACTGCAAAATGACACTCATGTGTGGCCCATAGTTGTCAAGCATCTGCAATAAGGCTGAGGATGGGGAGGGGTGTCATCCTGAAACACAACAGTGAACTGAAGCATACATTCAAAGCTCACTAAGAATGGCTGTATCTGAACACAGTCAAGGTCATGAATTGTGCCAGACATAACCCTGACTTCACAGCAAGAGTGAAGGCACTGTTTGACCTCCAAGGGCTATGCACATGAGCTGACCTTGCAATCCGGCAGAGTTGGGGGACATTTGTAGGGAGGAATGACCAAATAATGGCAAGTGAAGATGGTCCATGCTAGTATACCCCTTCCAGGAATAGTGACTGCTGTAGTTCACTTAACAGATACTTCAACAAACCATTGTGTTAAGGGTGTACACACTTATGCAACCCACATATTGTATGCATCTCAATCAGCATCTGCACAACTAACACATGTGTCTGATACTGCATTTGATTGCACAGGTCCTACATCACATATCAGGTGTGTGTAATGCTAACATATGCGTTATTATGGCCCCATTGCATATCATGGAAGAGGCTGGTATGTCAATAAGGGTGTGTACACTCCTCATAGCCACAGTAAGTTTTGAAGGTTGTCAGTGTAATTGGATTTTATTGCTCATACATGCACTGCTGATGATGAGATCTGCAATTCAGAGGTCAGGCATTCACTATTGGCATCTGTCCTCATACCATCCCAGGCATGTGTCAAACAAACACATAGGGGCTGTGAGCAACATAGCAAACATAACTGCCACACATATACACATTCAGCAATGGTCTGTACACTCGTGAGGTATGGTGCATAGTACATGCCAGGGTGCTGAACAGGTACACAGCAATACTGTGTACATGGGTGCAGTGTGTTCCAGGGGAAGGGGAATCATCTGCTAACACAACTCATGCATCACAGAGATGAATAATGTGGGTAACAAGGATTGAGTATAGCTGCAGTGCATGTTGTTGAGTGCCATATGTCATGCATGTTGACTGTTGGGTAATGAGAGATCTGTGTAATATCTTTGTGCCATCTCACCTGTAAGTGTGTGTGTGTGTGTGTGTGTGTGTGTGTGTGTGTGTGTGTGTGTGTGTGTGTGTGTGTGTGTGTTTGTGTGTAGAGGTAAGCAATGATGTACAGGTCTTAAATTATGTTTTTTGTTTTTCCCTCACAGGTGGCGAGGTGGGTCAAGGTCCCGCCTTCAGGTGAACTGATGTTAGTGTCCATACAGAGTCTGACAATAATGATAGGTATGATGAAGCATGGGCAGGGTTGTCAGGTGCCGAAGCTGTGCCATCGGTTGACATCCCACTTTTATCCACCCCATCCACGCACACAGTTACAATGCCTATATATACCCCATCAACAGTGGTCATAGATGAGGGACAATTGGCAGGTGGTGGCATGGGACAGGACAATGTAGTGACTATGGCAAGTGTGTCTGTACACAGCAGCCATAGCTGGATGACCGGTGAAGTACCACACAGGCAGATGTACAGGGGTGCTCGTAGGAGGGCTGCTGGGCATCATGCCCCTGGCAGAAGTGATACAGCAGGTGTTACCAGACGCATGTTTTGGGCCATCATGGAGGTGTAGGCATGTATGGAACATTATACCAGACAGAGTCTATGGCTCCAGAGGGCTACCCATTCTGCTGTACTTGACAACATCCATGATCTTGCAGGTGCCCACCATTATTTTGCAGAGGTCCTGGATAGATGGTTGGGTGAGATGGCGGGATTCCTCAACCATGCAATATCTGTGTTAGAGCATATCATGGGAGTAGGGTGACAGCCACGTGGACGTAGGTCAGCAACACCAACAGGTGGAGGTCTGCGTGGGCGTGCAACAAGTCACAGCCGCTCCCATAGGAGCAGTACCAGCACCAGCACTGCAGGAAGTGCTGTCCACACCACAACACAGCAGGCCACATGCATGTGTTCCTGGCCGATCCCAACAGGGTCCCTGATCAAGCAGACATTTGTCATCATCAGGGGAGAGTACCATATCTGGGGTTGTACCTGGTAGTGCCCGTGGAACCCCTGGCAGGCACAGTTCTCATGTCGGTGGCTGGACACGGTGAACTGCACACCCTGCCATATATGGTCTGCAGCTGTCCAACAAACCCCTGTATAGGGCAGCCACATGACAGAACTGTGTGCATACATACACACACATCACCAACACAGCTAGGGCACCTCCATACCTACACACACCACATCTGCACAGCCCAATTAATAATGAAACCTCCTAACACACACACATGATGTCAACCTAACAGCTCAGCCTAGGTCTCTGGCAAACCCACAGCACACCCTGTGCATATGATGATACCTGTGCCACATCCCTGTCATCCATACCATTGATGCAGGGACATGTTCATATGGTTCTGAAGCACAGGGTGAATGTACTAAAGTTTAGCTATGTAATGCTGTGTAACATGCTTTTAGCTGGAAAGTTTAATGCTTACATGTCAGGATGTGTAGCTGTCCAGCCATGTTGCATTATAGCTGTTATTAACACTGACTTATTGTGGTCTCCATAATGTATTCAATTTGTGTTGTAGGTGTCTATGTGTCAGCAGGATGTTGGTCTGCTGTTGTTTCCTACAAGGGGTATGGCACTGTGGTTACACATTGACTGTGTCATATCCTGGGTACACCTAAACACCAGTAACAGGTCTGTATAACAGTTACTGCATGTGCCATATGGCTGATAGGTCTGAGGGGTATATACAGGTGAGTGCATGGTGGCTGATGTCAGCAGCCCTTCTACAATGGACAACGGTAAGCGTACTGGGTGGCACACACCAAATGTTTGTGAATACACACACACGCGCGCACACACACACACACACACACACACACACACACACACACACACACACACAGGCTTTGGTGTTGATGCAATACACAGAGAATACTGTACACATATATACCAACTCCAGTATCGCTGTACAGCTGTACAGTGGGGAAGAAGGCATTTACACATCTATTAGTAGTTTTGATGGAATGAATTTCCACAAGATGATTCTTTTGAAATGTTAGCATTTGCCAGTCAGTTCTCAGACAGATGATCTCCTGGGACATGTATTTTCTGCAAAGTGAAGTAGATCCCTTCACATACACACACACACACACACACACACACATACTTGGCAACACTGAGATTAGAACCCTTACTTAGGTACTTATTGCTAATAATGTGTTTAGCCTTAATTGCACACACCACACAGCTTTTAGGATGAGGTGTGTCCTGAGTTTCTTGTTAAGTGAAGAACATCACCAGGCCTTATACAGTATGGTAACAGAGGATGTAGTGGTTGTTAATGAACAATACACAGTATGACATACTGTCATATTGACAAGCACATAACAGTCATAGACACATCTGAGAGACCTGGGTTTATCAGTGCTAACTACCTTGTCAGGGAGTCCATTCTGTTACAGATAATGTTCACACAGCACATGCATCATTGGGCTGGATAGTGTAATCAGTTACCTGTATGGGTGATGGTGACAGTGGTCCTCATACAGTTGACCTTGGGACATGTACTGGGGGTACCATGGTGTAAAGACAGTATACCCAGCATTCACACCCCACATTGGATATTTTACTCACTGAAATGCATGATAATGCTCTGACATACCCGACATACCCACAATCACACATTGACCAGAACTGCAATACAACCCATTGTCTATTTAATCAGTGCTACTACAGGGATATGCATTTATTGCACATGCCACAGGGATAGTAGGGTGATGGTTTGTCATGGCTCTTCTAATGTCAGCAACATCACTATCCCTTATAATGTATGGCAAGGTGTATTGTATTTAGAGAATGTGGCCTCAGAATGCTGTATCCTACAAATATATACACTTGCACCCATACACACTTGCCAGGACTCAGAGGGTAACCCATGCCTATCTAACCATTTGTACAACAGTGTTATGCTGATACTGCAAGCTCCAGGTAGCCCATAGGGTGAGGAGTGTAACAAGGTATATTTAATGTCCATTACAGCAGCAGCCATTTCTAACTATAACAATGGGGGTGTAGTAGGTGAGAAGGCCCGCAGGGTATTATCAGATACAAGTTTACAAACACAGACACTGTTATTTTCAGTAATGCACACTGACACATTTGTCAGTACTGGGGTCCATAAGTGCAGGTGTTCCTAGGTGTGTAATAAAACCACCAATGCAAGAGGAAAAAGAACAACCAGCCAGTGAATCCACCAATAATTTATTAAAAAAGAACTGTAAAAACGTATAACTCAGCTCAAATGTCTCGGCTCACCACACAAGCCTTCAAGGAGTAAAAGCACATCAGAAAAATGTGCCTCATATACTATGTTCAATTAAACAATTAATTAATTAATTAAATCAGGTATTTCCAATTTAACTCTTCATTGAGTCCATATGGATGCAGAGTGTTACATTTCAAAATGTAAAGAGATTCCTTTGTCAAAAGCTGTTTTTTTTTAAAACATTCATCAAACACTGATACTTTAACTTTCTCTAGAATAGTGCCCTGTAATCCTTCACTATTACTGTTATGAAAACATTTAAAATGAGTAGCTACAGAGCTTTCTTCTTTCTTATTATTGTCTCTTATATACTCAAGCATTCTAACCTTAAATGCCCTCTTAGTCTCTCCAATACAAAACAAATTACAAGGGCATTTAAGTGCATATATAACTCCCTCTATATTGCAAGTAAAACTGCAGCATGTATCAAATGGAATATGATTAATATTAACAAACTTATCTATTACATATTTACATGCTTTACATTTATTACAACAGGATGTGCCCAGCGGGAATATGTTCCGATTAATTCTAGAGTCAGGGAACAGAACTTACCCTTGACAATAAAATGATGTATATTTCTACCCCTTCTGTAAGAAATGCCTAATCTAGCATTTAACCAGGAAGAAATATTTTTCAAAGAGCACAAATAATTCCAAAAATATTTCACTTCTTTAATATCTTCAGAACTAAAACATCCAAATGTAATAACAAAATAGATTCAGGGGATTCTATTCCATCAGTCTTGTATGGAACCAACATCTGTGAATTAGTATGTGGGTTTTTTGTGACAGAGCCAGAACATAATTTCTTCCAGCTTCTTTCTATCAAACTCCTCTCATAACCTCTCTTCTCAAACATATCCACAGTTACTTTTAATTATTTTCTTAAATCCCCGATATTATTGCATAATCTGGATACCCTTAGCATCTCACCATATGGAAGTGCTTCCAAAGTATAAATCGGATGACAACTATCTCTGAACACAAATTGTGTACCCTGATCAAATTTTCTATGGACAGTACTATGTAAAACAGTCCCATTAAAAATACTCAATTGTGCATCCAGAAATGGAATACATGTTCCTACTAACAAGCCATCAAATTGTAAATGAAATCTATTACAATGTAGTGAGTGAATAAATTGTTCAACCATTTCTTGACCAGCCTGGGCAATAAAAATTAAATCATCGCTATACTGAAAATACCTAACCACATATTGATGAAAAAATGTACTTCTGTAGATATATTCTGATTCAAAAAGACTCATGCTAAGGTTAGCGTACATGGGGGCAAAAGCAGCCCCCATGGCCGTACCTTGCTTCTGTCTATAGAGAATATTATTAAACTCAAAAACATTTTTTTTTTGTTCCTAGGTGTGTACCAGGATGTTTTCCATGGAGAGATGAGAAGAGTAGGGGATGTGGGTACAGTGGTATCATGCCACCTGATATATATGTATCGATGTATATATATATATATATATATATATATATATATATATATATGTGTGTGTGTGTGTGTGTATCAATGTATATATATATATATATATATATATATATATATATATATGTGTGTGTGTGTGTGTGTGTGTGTGTGTACATGTGTGTGTGTGTGTGTGTGTGTGTGTGTGTGTGTGTGTGTGTGTGATGTATATATATATATATATATATAAATAAATAACATACGTCCATAACATGTAGTTGAGTCACACCTCATCACCAATAGTCACAACCTCTTAGTGCAAGGGGATATTATGTAAGTACTGCAGGTATAAATGTAGAATATTGCTACAGTAACAGGGGTTGTGTCAACAGACATGTTGTGTGGGAAGTCACTTCTGATACTGACGTACACCATCAGTTACTGACAGACATCATAATATCATCAAAGTGAACTACCACACAAATCAAAGTAATAATCCTGTGGAATATACCAGAGATATGACCAATAAACTTGAACAGTCTGACACAATCTGGTCAGTCCAGAGGTATACACAGAACTCCTTGGTGCAAGACATGTGGACCAAGCCTAACAAAGTGGATGTTTACAGCCATGTAAATGGGGATATCACAAAAATACTGTAAGAGATAAGCTCACGCAGTTGATGCATTCACACACTCCTGTCTGTCCTAACACATATTGACCACAGGAGCAAAAGACTCAAGCCCACATATTTCCCACTAGTCAGTGACATACAACTTCACAGCATCCCACTGCTTTTGTAGAAATACACAACATTTATGGTGGCCAGGCAAAAGTACATCTGACAAATATCTGGACATAACATCACACTAGGTAAATACACTGAGCTGTTTGGCATGTCACAAAGCACTGTGCAAACTACAGACAGACTGCCACAACACTGACCCAAGTTTCCTATGTGGAAATACACATGTAATTGCAAATATAGCAGGCATGTAACAGTACAGAGTAACAGACACCATTGTGAAAGTGCATACCCACAACCAATCTGAAAAGTCACATTATGGTAAGCCCAATTAATGGTACAGTATATGGACTGTGTGAACAAAACCATTCTCATATGTGCCACTCACACACTGTCCTACATATACTGGGCCAATACACAGTGTAGTCTCATGTCTGACTGTGGTATGGGACATGTGTCAGTCTGGCCCTACAAACATCCACGCTGATAGCGTACCATAAACTGGAACAGCATGCAATGTCAGATAGAACAGGACCAAGAACAATGACATCTACCACAGTCTGTACACAAGCCAAGTAATATATTTACAATACACACTCTGTCAACAATCACCATAAGTACACAGACCTCCCTACTTTACAGACTACAAATGAATGTCCAGGTTTTGTCCTCAAATATAAGGCCTATTATACATAACATGTCTAGCAGTCTGATATCACACTGGCTTGTTATCAAGAATGATGTCAATAAATAATGATGTGCTGCACATATGCACCTCTTACTGCATGACATATAGGCAAAGGGTGACCGACTTGAGGGATGGAGGCACAAACACAGGGCCAATATTGACATATTGCTGTGATAAACTGAGAAAATTCCTGGTGTAACATGGTTTGTTGTGACATATCTCTTCTGAGGGATATGAAGTCAGTAACTCACATGGATGCCACCATGTACTGACTTTAATCATCATATGATACTGCATTTCTAAAGGTAGGAAATGTGTGAGTAACACACCACATATAAGACTCCAAACTCTGGCCAGTCTGTAGATAGCCCTACAGGTGAGAGTTTCCTGAACCACATAACACCATCATGCCAGACTTTAAATCATGCAGCCATATCCACACAAACCCTGTTAAACCAACATTACTTCAAATGTAATATACTTACATTCTGTCCCCATGGCTGGAGCATCCCCTCCTGTTTCTTGACCTGCCTCCACAGTGTATGTAGTAAGAGGTATTTACAACTACCCTCTGTGATGCAGTTTGTCAAACAGCCACATGAAGTCCTGCTCACAGTGAAGGAAAAGGGCCAACACCCACATGAAGTCCTTAGTTATAGGAGTGTGTTTCCATGCAATTGGCTATAGGAATGATACCACAGCTGTTCCACATGCAATTAGCAAGTGGAGAACTGCAAATTCATGCACAGGTCATCAGCTGATCATGAGCATTACTTACAAAACTCAAGCTGCTGCCTATGCAAAACAGATGTTCTTTTCCACATCCACCAGAGAGGGAGAGAGAGAGAGAGAGAGAGAGAGAGAGAGAGAAAGACAGAGACAAAGTAAGAAAGGAAGGTAGTAAGAGAGTAAGAACCAAGCATGTTTCTGTATGATCTGTGGGTGGAGAGTGGTATCTGGGTATTATAATGGTTGCTTATATTGCTTATTAATCCATACTGTCACACAGTAAATGCACATGGCTGTACACATTTATGGCTGAGGATTGTCTACAACAACCTCTACAGTGTTTGAAAACTGTTGGCCTTGTAATGTGGGCAATGGGACATATAGGTCCTCAATATAATGATGTAGCAAAACCCACACTGCAATGGATCCTGTCATTACACAATCACCCCAGCACCTACACAGGATACTGATGACACACAAACTTAGAAGTATTAAGTTTCAAACCTCTACCTGCTATGTATTTCTATTACAGTGTAATGCAGTTATTGCATGTGCCACGGAGATGTTGGAAAGTTGCCCAAAGGTATCTTTGAAGGTGAGTGACATCAGCAACAGTGTTAAAGGAGGGGTAAGGAAAGTGTAAATGTTCACAAAGGCAGGTGTCAACGAAGGCACACACATTCTCTAAGGGAAACACACACATTATCACAGTTGGCAGAATAAGGATTAGAACTCCTACCTAACTAGTTTGCTACACTACAGTATTATACAGTTATCACAAGCACCACAGAGCTTATATGGCTAGAACTTGGCCAAAGGGTTATTTCAAGGTGAATGACATCAGCAGGCATGCGGAAGCAGGGCAATGGGAGGTGTAGTGAGTGTGAACGGCTTCAAAATCATTAATCTAAACACACACACACACACACACACACACACACACACACACACACACACACACACACACACACACACACACACACACACACACACACACACACACACACACTTGCCAGTACAGAGATGCATAGGTTCATTGCTTCACAGGTGTGTAGTATGTGAATGGGCCTGAAGGCTGTACAAGACTAGGCAAAGGGAATACATTGGCATCAGGCCACATGACAGTAGTCTCCAGTGTGGCTCAGGGGTGTAGTCCCTGGAGTGGTCCCCACTGATAGGTATTGTATTCACTATCCACTCATCTGGGTTACTATTTTGGTTGGCCAGTGATGTGCACTGCTTCCCATGTAAGTGATCTATATTCCATAACATGGACAGTGTCTGGGTTGTGCACGTCCCATACACATGTTCGTTGACATGTGGAAGTGTACTTGAAGTCTCTGGGGCATGTTGTGTGGACAGATTGTTATCTTTTGATGTAGCATTCCTGACCTCATTTGTTGAGACCTGGTTATGGAACTGAGGTCGTGCTTGCACCTACATTGATAGCATGATACAGGTATTCAGTGGAGTTAGTGCCATCTGTCCATACATAAGGCATAGTATTCCCTTTGTGGGTTACATTTGCAGACTCTACAGTTGTTGCAGGTGTCCAGTAGGGAACATAGCAAAAGTCCCACTATAAGCATTTATTTGCCTACTGTGGGGATGGAACAGGGTGCCATGTCCTTTTACTTGCTGAATAATACACACTCAGGAGATGTAACACATCACAGTACTTTCTGATGTCAGTGGCACTGCTGTGGTCAATAAGCATGTAGTCCACTGCAATCACATAATGGTTACTATCTTAACAATTTACAAATATGCAGGGAACTACCAATTTAGTGGTTGTTGCCTAGCCAAGTGTGTTTGTGTATGAGACATGGGTGGAGAGTGTTCTCCGAGTAAGAGAAGGGTTGCCTATATTGTTCACTAATCCATAATGTCACATATAGGGCTATGGCTTGTCTACACCAGTCTCTCTGGTGTTTGACATCTGTTGTTCTTGTAAGGTGGACATCTGTGACATATACTAGGTCCTCAACATAATAATTTAGCAAAACCCACCCCACAGTGCATCCTGTTATTACACAATCACAGCAACCTCTACACAGGATACTGATGACAGACACACACACTTGCTAGTACTGAGATTCAAATCCCTACCTAACTACAAATTGCTACTATAGTGTACCACATTTATTGCATGTGTCACTGAGCTTACAGGATAGATTTTGTCCCAAGGTACTTCTAAGGTGAGGAACATCACCAGCCCTTGTAAATACATGCACTGGGTGATGTAATGGGTGAGAGATCCCCAAAATAATTTTATCCTAAACACACATTTACATTTGCCAGGGGTGAGGTTCAGATATCTATCTAACAATCTTTACGGACCATTATGTTATGCATTTACCACATGCACCACTGACCTGACATGGTTTAGGGTTGTCAACAGGTACTTCTAAGGTGGATGATATCTGCAGGACTGCTAAAGTCAGGCTCTTAGATGTGTACTGGGTGTCAATAGGGCCAACATCTTTGAGGTACTCACATACATATGTACAAACACAAACACTTGCCACAGATGAGATTCAAACCCATATCTGTGTAGTTACTGCTACTACATTGTTCTGCATTTATGGCATGTGCCATGGAGTTTACATACTGTTGAGCTCTCCACGGGTATCTTTGAAGGTGACTAACATCAGCAGCAGTGCTAAAGGAGGGGTAAATGGAGAGTAGTAAGTGTGAATGTCCATAATATCAGGTATTATCAAGGATACACACTGTCTCACACACACACACACACACACACACACACACACACACACACACACACACACACACACACACACACAAACACACACAGTTTCACAGTTGCCATATCTGAGATTAGAGCTCCTACCTAACTAGTATGTGACACTATAGCATTATACAGTTACTGCATGTGCCACAGAACTTATAGGGAATGCTTTTGTCCAAAGGGGTATTTCAAGGTGACTGACTTCAGCAGGCTTGCTAAAGTAGGGCAATGGGAGGTGTAGTGACTGTAAATAGCCTCAAAATCATTAATCTCTACATGACACAGTTGCCATGTTTGGGATTAGAACTCCTACCTAACTAGTATGTTACACTATAGCATTATGCAGTTCTCACAAGCGCCACGGAGCTTATGGGGCTGAGATTTTGCCAGATGGTTATTTCAAGGTGACTGACATCAGCATAAGTGCTAACATAGACAATGGGAAGTCCAGTGTGTGTGAATGGGCCATTCCTCTGGAAACACACACACAACACTCAATCACACACAACTTTACATTTGACAGGACTGGGTATATAAATGCTAGATGAATACTGATTTGTACTATCATGTTACACAGTTAGCACCACAGACACTATAGGGCTAATGGCTACCAAAAGCAATTGTCTACAGTGATTGATATTGGCACATCATGTGATATTGGCCAATTGGATGTGTGGTGGGTGTGACAGGCCTCATGATGGAAATCTCTCTGTCACTGTCTCTCTCTTCCCCACATCTCTGTGTGTGTATGTTTGAACTATTATAGTGTGTTGGCCTTGGATACGTGTGAGTATTCCTATCCAATGTGTGTGCAAAGCATGAATGGTGTGCAATGTGGTGTGTGTGCACAGACATCTGCGACTGACAGATACGCATAGTCCAATGTTGTTGTCAGACATGGGCTTCATTTTTCTAAGTGTAGGATCATTCCCAGGATGACCTTTGGTATTTTGATGTCAGACATGGGCTTCATTTCTCTAAGTGTAGGAGCATGCCCAGTATGACCTTTTATTGAGTGTGTGAATCCATTCCAGGTAGGTTGTTCTCCAGTCCAGGATTTTGTGTTCTACACCTACAGGTAGCAACCTGTTTCTGCAGGATATCTGTAGATAGGTTGACAATATGGAGTCACAATGGGTGAAGGATAGTGGGATAATGTAACTATTGTGCCTGTGCTGCTTGTGTTCCATGGTTGGTGTTAGCAGAGATATTCAGACATATGTACTGTTTTACACTGTGATGTATTATGTCATCAACTACTGACAGATATACTTATTTGCTTACAGTTATTCCCTGGGAAATACAAGATGAATGAAGCTGTGTCCAGTATTGTGGTCTGCAGCCTACATATTCTTGCACACTCATGCCATTCTGGAGGGGTAGTTGCAGAAACCTGCTGATGGGTCTGTGTAAATGGTCCAGCACCTTGGTACTGGCATGGCTGAGGATCTCCTGCTTGTACATCTATCAACATAATAGAATGGCCATATCCTGCTGTGGCCATACCTCTCAGTTGTACAGATTCACCCAGGTTACCCAGAGGCAGGGCTCATACATCTGGTCAGTTCTCCTTCACATTGTGGTTTGCAAGCAGATTTGCAGCCACCCATTACTGGGTTTGCAGGTAGGGGTAGTATGGGCACACATCAGAGTTTCAGACTTCACACACTCCATGGCGTCCATGCTTCTACACCCCCACTCTGTTATTCTATCCTCTTCCTAACATTATGCGAGCGATATCAGAGAAGTATCCATATAGTTGTCCCTTCATCCTAGCGGTATTTAGGGGTTGGTCCACAGTTCATGCAGTAGGACATGGTGGGCATGCTACTGGAATTTGTTGACATGGCCTTGCATTTGTGTTCTGTGGGCAGTGTTAAGCTGTTAGTTGGGACCCCATGAGATATCATACATTGGCAGTATGGGTGAGGCACAGGCTTTTGACAGAGGACTGTAGGGTATTTGGTAGTGATGCATGCCGTCTGTAGCAGGCCAGTGCATTCTGTCCCTCCTACAGTCCCAGACTACGAGCCACTAGATTCCCCTGGGGTGACAGGGTAAGTGTGTGGGGTGTTAATGGCAATAGTTCCTGCCCATATTAATCCATTGTTCTGGATGCTGGCAGGGTGCTGCTTACAGCTAGGGACATGTGGGGTGTTAATGGCAATAGTTCCTGTCCATATTAATCCATTGTTCTGGATGCTGGCAGGGTGCTGCTTACAGCTAGGGACACACACACCTGAATGGGACAGCTCTTCAGCATGCTGCATTCTGTGGGTATTCCCATACAGACATGGGAGTCATACTGTAGTCATTCCCAACAGCAGGAATATGACCTGTGATAAATCTGTGGCTGATGGTGGGGTGAGCTGAGTGCATGTGTGATATGGAACCTGTTATCAAAGGGTTGCCTAAGATTCATAAGAACAGTGTTGACCCCCCCCCTCTGAGACCGATAGTTTTGGGGAGAGGATGGGTCACTGAGCCCATTTCAATCTATGTGGAAACTGAACTCAAGAAGTTGTTGCCTTTCGCACATACTGTATTGAGGGACACTGGTCAGCTGCTGGAGAGACTGTATGAAAGAATGGAGCAAGAAAGCTCCATAGACAACCTCATTTTGGTTACGACGGACGTCAACAATTTATTCACATGCATACCCAATGATCTAGGAATAGAAGCAGTAAGAGACTTTGCCTCTCATTTTGAAGTAAACATGGATGTGAAACTAGTATGCAGCTTCCTGGAATTGGTCCTGGAGAGCAATGTGTTCCTCTATGGTGAGAGCTACTATTGGCAGAAATGGGGGGTAGCCATGGGCACCCCCTGTGCAAACAGCTATGCCAATATAGTCCTAGCTAAATGGGAAAGGCAATGGGAAATGGATATGAAAAATGAATGGAAGGAATGCATCATATTTTACAATGGGTTTGTGGATGATGTTATATTCCTATGGAAAGGCAGTATGCAACGCCTAAGTGATTTCGTCAACTATTTAACAAGTACGACTAGCTTTCTAAGATTCGAAGTAAAACCGTCAGCAAATGAGATCGAGTTCTTAAACATGAGAATTTCAATGAATAATAGCAAAGGAATTGGCACCACTATATTCAGGAAACCAAATTGGAGGAACCATATGCTATACTACAATAGCATGCACCCGAGACATGTTTTTCAGAATATTGTTGAAAATCAAGTGACCAGGATATCCAAGCTCTGTACTGACGATGATGATTTTCTGCAGGAACAAGACAAACTCTTACAGAATTTTATTTCAAGAGGCTATAATGAAAAACAATTAGTCATGAGTAAAGACAAAGCAATGTCCATTCGATACAACAAAGGGCAACCGTACTACTCGAAATGGAAGCAGAGTGATGTAAAGAAAGGTTGGAACAGTGACAGTCTCAGGTGCATGATGACCTACAGCACTGACTCCTTTGATGTCCGTGAAACCATCAAGAAATTTTGGCCAGTCTTAACCACTGACAATAAAATTAAGAGAATTGTAGGTGAAACACCTAAGTTTGGTTATAAAAACAAGAAGAACTTAAAGGATTTATTGTGCAACTATGATGGAATACCTAACAAGCAAAGTAGACACGGAAGAAATGGGTTAGGAACTTGGAAATGTGGCTTTTGCAAATCTTGCAGCCACATTAAATTTTCCAACAGTTTTGATCATCCGGTAACTAACAAATGCTATAAGTTCTCTGATTTTGCTAACTGCAACACCAAGAATGTTATATACGTCGGCACTTGTAATTTGTGCCAAGCCTACTATGTAGGAAAGACCAATAGAAAGTTTAAGGAATGGATACTTCGCCACCTGTTAGACATCAAGAATAAAGTGGTAACCAATTCCCTATATGGACATGTGTCTGAAAATCCAGGGCATTCATTTAGCTTTATGGTTATCTCAAATGTGACTTCTAACCTCCGTGGAGGAGACATTGTCAACAAAACTGAAAAGGAAAAAAGCAAATGGATCATGAACCTCAGAGCTAATTTATTTCCAGGGCCCAACAGAGTAGTTCCTATTAAACCTATTTTGAAAGAGAGAAGCCTAATTAAGAAATTAAATGGAGGCTTAAGTAAGGCATGCATCTGATTGCTGTATGTGATTGGTTGAGCAATTAAGGATCTTTATTTAACAGCAGTAAGTCAGGTCTACACACTAGGATCTGAAGAAGGTTTTTTAACTGAAAGCGCTTATCCTGTTTGACCTGCAACTTGAACAGCACAATTTGTGCTTTTTATTTCTTTGTTTTATTAAAGCCTACATTTTAATAGAATTTCTCAGTGAACTTTTCGTTGTGGTGGAAGCCTTTTTTTCATTTTACTATTTTTGCCTATTAAGGCTTCCTCTGGAGGTGGTTTTGGTTTGGTTGTTTGTGTTTATAGGGTTGCCACCTTTTGTTGTGGCTAAAACTGGACTAAGGCTACACCTCTTGCATCACCCGTAACCCTGCCCAATGCTGGCCCTCTCCCATCCATGCTCCACCCATTTTGTGAAGTCACTATAATATTAGCTGATGGGAAAAGCCTCTTTTCCCGTTCCTGATGCCTGCTTTCTGCTAATTTACTTTGCTTTTCTGTAAAAAAGCATAGTAAATCAGTCGATTTAACAAACTCTGATAGTCTGTTTCCTTTTTTGAAACAGAATACCGTTGTTTGTGCAGTGTTTTCTGGACTATCAGACAATCAGTTTGTTTTCCAGATAGTCTGGAAAAAACAGATATGTGGCAACCCTATTGGTAAGATAAGTACAATTATAAATGTACTTAAAATGTACTTCTCTGAATGCAAACATTTAGTCAAAATGCTTTTGTTATGAAGTTTGTAGCAGTCTCAAGACTAAGATGGCAGCCTGCTCATCTGACGTAAAACTGGGGGTCTGGGTTAATTACCACTGCCCTTAGTTACAACTAGCTACAGTAAACTCAGAAAAAACATCACAGAACACTGTATCAACTTATAAGATATGCTGAAAGTAGCACTACTCACCATACAGAAGTACATGGAAAATGCAAAGGCTAAACAACAAAGGCTATATATTTCTATTCAAGGAGCCATGAACTGAAAGATGAGGACCAGGTGTTAATTATGGTCCCCTGTGTAGGAAATACATTTTTGTCTAAATGGCAAGCACCACTTGAAATAGTAAAAAATGAAATTATGTAAACTACAGAGTTCAAGAGACTACTAAAAGATGATCAGATTAAGTATACTTTATTAATGTCTTTAAACTAAAAAAGAAGCATACGCCTCTCTAGTTAGTTTAGCAGCTGAGACTAACAGACCTGATGAAGAAAGAAAGCTGACCCACTGCAGTTCAGGCAGATAACACACAAGTCATAAACCACAGAGACAAGATATTCTGAAGTTCATTTTAAGGGGAAAAAAGTGTTTTCAGAACTGCCTGGCAGAACAGACTTAATTTGACACCATATTAACACCATTCCAGGAGAAAGGGTTAACTTAAATTCTTACAGAACACCAAAGTGATAGAGAATAGCCCTGCAACTCGGCAAAGATTGGTTCACTGGCCTGGGTAACAATATACTATAGGTATATAAAAACACTAGACATCAATCCCAAAGCGCTCCCCTTCTTAAATAAAAAAGATTTACAAGCCTATAACATATTAGAGCCACTAAAACATTCTCTAAATATAACACAAAAACCTTTTCACTTAAACCTTGGACAAGCTATGTTAATACTATAACCCCTCCATAAAAATCCCAACTTAAAAATAAATAAGATGCTAAACCTAGACTCCTTCCTTTGGTTAAAGCATAAGAGAATCCAAGATATCTAGCCATTCCTCAATAGCACAATTCATGAATTAAGAAGTAATCTAAACTTACCTAAAGCATATATAATAATTTTAAGGCAAATCAAAGAGGTGTGTTCCACTTACCTCCAAAACCTTACCATACTTGAAAGTGACATTGAAAACTGTACCCTACTTTGGAAGACTATGTTAATGTCAAGAAAAACAATAATGAACTCATACAAAATGATAGGGGAAATCAAATCCCAGAAAAACCTCTTCTCTAATTATTGGAGAAAATTAAAACCTGATATGGATGACCAGCAAGTAGAAAAGGCAATCAACTTAACATTGAAAACTATTCCACTTAAAAAACTCTTTTACACGCAACTCATGATTAATAATAACGCTTATTTCACCCCAGCAATTCTTCACAAATTCAGTGCAACTAAGTCCCCATACTGTCCACACTGTAAAGACCAGATTGCAGACCTAATACATATATTCTGGAGTTGTAAATGCGTTTTCAAGCTTTGGAATTCCATTAAGTTACAACTGCAAAAAATGGGGTACCAAGCATCAATGCTAACATGGGAATTTACTCTTTTACACATCCTCCTGGCCAACATATCAGGAAAACAAGTTAACCCACTTATAACAATTTTCTTATTAATGAGGCTATATATAGCTCGCAAATGGTTAGATCCTGTAAATATCTCTTAGGAGGAATTCAAGAAATCTGCTATTAAATATCTATTAGCACATAAAATAGTATTTGACAAAAGAAACAAAAATATGAAAGCCTGAGCAATCTGGAAACAGTCCTATAACATCTTATTAGCATAAAGCATCAGGTACACCATATCTTAAATGAACTGGAAGTATTCCCACGAGTACACAGCTTAACTATGGACATAGAATCCTTTTTGTATGCACTGTTTTTAGACTAATGAAATGAACTGGGAAAGCATCTTTGTATATATTGTAATTAGGTACATTGTATGACCTTTTGTTTCTACTTTATCCATAATGTATAACATGCAAATATGGTCATTTTGTAAATATGGAATGGTTATGGCTTTTGCAAATGTAAAACGAAAATAAAAATTATGGAAAAAAAAAGGAAATACATAGCCTGCTTAAGACAGGGTAATACAGAAGTCAAATAGTGAATGAGAAAAGTTTAACTTAAAACCTTACAGAACAACAGAGTGACAGATAAAGGCAATGGAAGAGGAAATGCAAAGATTGCTTAAGATGGGGTAACACAAGAGTCAAAAAGTGAATGGAGCAGCATCATAGTTTTAGCCCCAAAGCCTGTGCAATCAGGTTCTATAATGAATTTAGGAAGCTGAACAGCACTTTGGAAAGTGACAGCTACCTAACACCCTGGGCTGTTGAACTAATACAAAAAGGCTGAGGAAAGAAAGGATCTTAAGCATATTAAATCAAAGAAATGCTAACAAATATCTTTAATAGCCGAAGACAGAAAAAATACAGATTTTTTACAATACCAAAGGGATTATACCAGAATGCCATAATTTCTATTGGGCTGCAATGTACCCTTGCAACCCTTCTAAGATTAATGGACATGCACCTTAAAGCTCACATCAGGTATCCTTCCACTTACATAGATGATGCAATAATACACTCTGAAAATTGGGAGTTAAGGAGATAGACTGTATTAGACTCTTTGAAATAGGCAACATTAGCTGCCAATTCTTCCAAGATCAAATTAGGCTCAAGAGAGGAGAAATATTTACGTTATGTCATTGCTGGGGGAATTGCTAGGCCCTAGAAAGAAAAACTTGAAGCTATTAGTAACTGGCCTGCTCTTGGCATCAGGAAGCAAGTGCCAGCACACTTGGAGTTAGCTGGTAGACAATAATTATGGGCAAAGGTTTCATAAATATTTCATGATAAACTGGGCTTTGTGAAAATAATGAAAGTACTCAGAGCAATTTAATGATCTAGTTTTGAAAACGCATTATTGAAGTTGCAAATGTATGAGAAACAGTTCAAAAAACTTGAAAAACCTAAACAACCCTTGACAAAAGATTCCAGAAAAGTTCGGAGATGCACAGATCTGATGCAATGGTGCATCACAACTTACACGTAAATAATGAACAGATGTAATGTATGGCTAACTACCTTGCTCTACATCTATAATTGCCTCTTTATCAGATGTAACGCCACTGTGCCTTTTCCAGAGATAACTAATTTTAACATTATCTTTTTATTTTAAACACTGTCTCTAAAACTAAAACACATACTTTGCCTGCTTTATATTTCATTTGTACAATTAACGTTTTAATGAAGTGCATAATTGGAAATAAAAAAATGAAACTGACCCCAGAATTGGGGCATTCGTGCTGCTTATCAACAGATACTCTTCTCGCCCACTCATCTACAAATAACGTGACGTGGCTTTCAAAAAATGTTGTGATACTGTGTAAGCTGACCATTAGCTGTTTAGAACATGGCTGACATTTTTGCTCTTTCAAGTTTCTCTATCTTTTTCTAGAAACAGTGAACAGCACTGACCAGCTATCTGTATTCTGGTCAATTCTCCCTCTACCAAAGGGGATTTTCATTCCAAGGTGTCTGATTCTTTTTATACTAACTTAGCTGTGAGCAGTGTATGAGATAAGAGTTCCCACAGCAACTAATTTAACTCATATTTTAAAATGTTTAATGAACAAAAGCTAGTAACTCTGATTAAGTTTATTACATCTAGACTCAGTTGTTGCAGACATTTGATACCTGTAAGCAATTAAGGAGGAAGTCTCTGCATTTTACAATCGAAACACAGGCTTGCTTTGGTGGTAACCTTTGCACGTGGACAAGTATATTTTTCTAACCTTATTGCCTTTCCTCTTGCATATAAAACCATTTTTATTTCCCACAATCTGTCTAATTTATCTTTCCTGTCTGTTTTTGACAAATACTTCATTATATGTTTTTCTCTGTCTGACACAGGCTCCCCAAGTAATGAAAAAAGGGGCTTTCACAAGTCCAGTCTTTTCCAACAGCAGTGGAGGTCTCATTATATCGCAGCCTAGCAGTTCTAGTACAGACATCTTTGGCTTACACTGTGTCATAGCATTTTTTGATAAATGCAGCATTCATTTCTTCAACCTGCCTATAAACATCCAATCTTCACTTACATTTTCAGGAACTATAAGAAAGTATCCATAAGGTTTATTAATAGTTATAAGGGCTAGATGCTGGCTAGATGAGTGTAAATTATTATTACAGTCAGTTGGCTTTCAATATAATTTTGTTTACATTTTCCATGTCTTTTTACGTATTTCCACAATTAAATATTTAATACCTTTAAAAACTAATCTAAGATGAAGGACTGTCCTATCTAGAGTATTGTGGGGGGGGGGGTTCAGTAAAAAAATCCTAATTTATTGTGACTGCCAGATCAAAAAATATATCAGCAATAAAGCAGAAGTAAAGTTTCACCTAAAGTTTAAATTTATCTTGAGGTTAAACCAGTCATCTTCTCATTCTGTCATAAATAAGTTGTCAAAATCGGAGATCAAAAAAGTCCCACGTGCTGTGCCATATAACAGCACATGTGCATCTCAATGTGAAGATTACATGATGTTCAAAAACCATTTCACACAGAGAACAGCCATATTAATAGCAGTGCTATCAAACCTGGTGTTTTATCCCAAAATGTTGTTTACTGCATCAGCCCCTGCAGCATGGATCATAACAGTGCAGATATTGACATTAAGTGCAATCATAAAAGACAATCATGAGCTTATCATCATACAAGTGATATCTGCTGGTTATCAAAACTGTGGCTGATTCACCCAGATGCGATCTGCCAAGGGTGATATATTATCAGAATTGCACTTCAAACAAAAGCTTCTAAATGTGGATGGCAAATGAAAATGAAACTGAGCCAGGCTTATGTGATAGATGCAATATCAACCTCCTGCAGCACACCTAATATCATTATAGTTTAGTTGCTCATAGCTCTATCCAGATCTTAGAAAATCATAAGCCAGTTCAAATCCACATTGGAAATAGCACGCTGTGCTTTATTTGTATTGATATCCCCACAAATGCTTATTTCTCTTGGCCATACATACTGAGCTTTCAACATGCCTAATGACTGATACTTCAGTAGATGTGATTAGGTAAAGGGGGCAATGAAAGGGAACTGATGATCACTTCAAATCCTAATAGGTACATAGACCAAAATTTCACGTCCTTACAGATACAGTTATAAAAAAGAATTACATGAAAATATGCACAAAAATAGATTATGACAAGCAACTGTAGTTAAAGAAGTTACCAAATTTCTTAACCAGAAAAAAATAATGTGCAATATATACAACTTCTCTTTGAAGGAAGTTTGCTTTGCCTGCTTTACTCATTGCAATTCAACCATAGTTACTGATAATGCAATGATACTTAATTATATATTAATATCAGCAAATGAATGGTATCAGAAAATGATATAGAAAATTATGGGAATTAATTTTTCACATGCAGGTGAAGAAAAATATATTTCCTTTTGTTGTGAATGAATGGTCACAACAATAAAGATGTTGTCTAGGTATTTTGTTCTGCAATGTTTCAATGATTCCTGAAAAGACTATATATACAGTCAGTAATAGTAATCCAAGCCAAATTTAGCCCCAATTTATATCTCACAGAGGATACCACTGCTACTGCTGCTGTGGAACAGACTCCCCATCCACATTAAACAAAGTTCATCCTTGTCCATGTTCAAGCCCAACTTAGATCTATGGATGGGAAACAGAAAATGTACCCCAGAACTGCCCCCTCTACTTCTAATGGACAGCTCCTAAATGCTTTGGTCCCCTCATGATATCTATGGTATGATCTCAGTTATTCTGACTAGGGATAATATATAATTAGTGACTATGGGATGGGTAAGGCCAATCTATAACCAAATAAGATTATTTTGAGCCCAAAAAGGGGAATTGGCTAGGGTTAAAATGGCCTGCAAGGGCAGCTAGCCTAGTACTTACATATGAACCTATGAAATGGCATTCTCAGATCAGTTAAAAGCTTTGATTGTATTTACTTATTTATTTATTTATTTGTTTATTTATTTGATCAAATAACAAAAAATAGCTCAATAGCAAGTGGCATTAAGACATCAATGGCAAAACCAGAGATATAGTTCTTTTGTTTATAGTTAAGAGAAGTGGTGTAATAAAAAAACACAAAGCAAAAGAAGACTAATAAAAACAAACCACACTGGAGCCAGAGTAAAATTGAGGGGTCTATATTAGAACGCCGAACATTCAAAATGTTGAGTGTTCTAATACTGAACCTTAGCAATCAAAAATACAAAACATCGAACATTCGGAACAGCAAATTTTTTCCTAGGGAAAAAAATTGCTATTCCAAAACACATACACACAACACAAGCACACCAAACAAACAGGAATCCACACACATACACCTAAACTCTTACAGCTAACCCTACACTAAACTATACATACACCACTAACTATCCACTTACCTTAACCCAAACCCTAACCCTAAGGTCCGTCTCTATCGCACAGTCTCCTCACCCGCGCCCTAACCCTAACTCACCTACCCCACCCTAACCCTCACGTGCACACAATCACACACTTACCTGACCCACGCCCTTACCCTAACTCACCTAACCCACCCTAACCCACATGTCCACATAATCGCACACTTACCTGAACCTGACCCGTAACTTTCCACCAGAGCGCTGAAAATACCGAAGCAACAGAAACAGACAACCAAATTCTTTCCCTAGGAAAAAAAATTTGTTTTTCTGTTTCTTCAATATTTCGATATTAGAACACTCGACATTTCAAATGTTCGGTGTTCTAATATGGACCCAGGTTGAGTGCTTTCATCCCGTTTATTACAGAATTTTTTCATAACTATTTATAGTTATAGTATAGATCTGTTTATAGTTATTAGAATTGGTGTAATGATTTAATGAAACAGTTTATATTTTGGACTTAATTTTTAGTTCCAATAATAGATAAGGCTGTGCTGGTACTTTGGGCTCCTACTGTAAACTTGCTACCTCTAAGGTAAATATCAAGGAGTTCTTCTAAGTTCCTGTAGGCTACAAATCTACAGAACAGTTCTCACAAATCAAAAAGTTATTCTAAATTCTTGTAGGCTACAAGTGCATGGAAAAATGTCCACAGGTAGCTGCAAAACTAAAGTACTCCCATCCCACAGAACAGTCAATGAAACACTGAATATCTACTCAGAAAGGCAGTCATCAGACAAATTTCTACTGCTAGCCCTTCATAGGACATAATTATTTGAGTAATTGTCTAAATCAGTTCCTATCAACAAATGACAGCTGCTTTCCATCACAAGAAAAAGCTGCTACCTTGACAGAGAGAAACAAACCCAGAGGGAGAAGCAATGTTAGTATCTTCTGGGGTCAGTTGCCAATTCCTGTTTACTACAAGCTCATTGCAGAAGCAGTGAGCAGGGTAATGGTTCTCAAAATGACAGCAGGAACAGTAGCAAGAATTCAGTCAGAGGTAACAGTGCTAAAACAAGAGTAGGAGAACAGTAAATATTCAAAATATTGGCACAGAAACAGCATACTTAAATTTAAACAGTGAAAATATAAAGAAATATTAAAATACAAGACAATAAACATCAGCTGTTAGACAACCAACCAACTACTGTCAATATGAATGAACCCTTTCTCCACTTGCAAAAAAGGCATAAATATACAAAAGCTGCCTTTTATGAAACACAAACTTCTAGAATGCATCACTGGAGAACAGATGACTAGGATAACTGAAAGTTGCCAATAGCTCGATGCATACACATGGCATTGAGTATGCAGGATGAACATCTTGAAAAATTGTCATAGGCATATATGCTGTTGTCCTGTGAGAGATGTGTCACTGAGATTTAAGATTCAAGTTCACCACCCCCAATTTTTATCCAGTTTATTAAAACTCTATATGATAAGGCTTATACCATCTTGTATCATCATCATCTTCTTTCGGCTGTTCCCGTTAGGGGTCACCACAGCAGATCATCTGTTTCCATTTCTTCCTGTCCTCTGCATCTTGCTCTGCCACACCAACCACCTGCATGTCCTCTCTCACCACATCCATAAACCTTATCTTAGGCCTTCTTCTTTTCCTGTTACCTGGTAGATTCATCATTAGCATCTTCTTCCCAATATACTCAGCATCCCTCATCAGCACATGTCCAAACCAATGTAATCGTGCCTCTCTGGCTTTGTCTCCAAACCTTCTAACCTAGGCTGACCCTCTAATATACTTATTCCTAATCCTGTCCACCCTTGTCATACCCAGTGCAAATCTTAATATCTTTAACTCTGCCACATCCAGCTCTAACTCCTGCGTTTTTGTCAATGCCACTGTCTCCAACCCATATAACATAGCTGGTCTCACTACCCTCTTGTAGACCTTCCCTTTCACTCTTACTGGTACCCGTCTGTCACAAATCACTCCTGACACTCTTCTCCACCCACTCCATCCTGCCTGTACTCTCTTTTTCACCTCTCTTCCACACTCACCATTACTCTGATTTGTTGATCCCAAGTATTTAAACTCATCCACCTTCGCCACCTCTACTCCTTGCATCCTCACCATTCCTCTATCCTCCCTCTTATTCACACACATATATATTCTGTCTTAGTCCTGCTGACCTTCATTCCTCTTCTCTCTAGAGCATATTTCCATCTCTCCAGGGTCTCCTCCATCTGTTCCCTACTCTCACAACAGATCACAATGTCATCTGCAAACATCATAGTCCACGTGGACTCCTGTCTGATCTCATCTGTCAACCTGTCCATCACCATTGCAAATAAGAAAGGGCTCAGAGCTGATTCTTGATGTAATCCCTCCTCCACCTTAAACACATCTGTCACTCTCACCACAGACCTCACCGCTGTCACGCTAAACTCATACATATCCTGTACCACTCTTACATACTTCTCTGACACTCCCGTCTTCCTCATACAATACCACAACTCCTCTCTAGGCACCCTGTCATATGCTTTCTCTAAGTCTACAAAAACACAATGCAACTCCTTCTGACTTTCTCTGTATTTCTCCATCAACACTCTCAGAGCAAACATTGCATCTGTAGTGCTCTTTCCCGGCATGAAACCATACTACTGATCACTAATCACCACGTCCCTTCTTAACCTAGCTTCCACTACTCTTTCCCATAACTTCATGCTGTGACTGATCAATTTAATCCCTCTGTAGTTACTACAGCTCTACACATCACCCTTATTCTTAAAAATTGGTACCAAAATATGTTTTCTCCATTCCTCAGGCATCTTCTCACTTTCCAAAATCTCATTAAATAACCTGGTTAAAAACTCCACTGCCATTTCACCTAAACACATCCATGCTTCCACAGGTATGTCATCTGGACCAACAGCCTTTCCAGTCTTCATCCTCTTCATAGCTATCCTTACTTCCTCCTTGCTAATTCATTGTACTTCATGATTTACTATCCCCACATCATCCAACCTTCTCTCTCTCTCATTCTCTTCATTCATCAACCCCTCAAAGTACTCTTTCCATCTGCTCAACAGACTCTCCTTGCTTGTAAGTATGTTTCCCTCATTATCCTTTATCACCTTTACCTGCTGCACATCTTTCCTAGCTCGGTCCCTCTGTCTAGAAAATAAGTACAGGTCCTTTTCTCCCTCCTTAGTGTCCAACCTTTCATACAACTCTTCATATGCCTTATCCTTAGCCTTCGCCACCTCTCTCTTTGCCATGCACCTCATCTCCTTATACTCCTGTCTAATTTCTTCATCTCTCTGAGAATCCCACTTCTTCTTCGCCAACCTCTTTCTCTGTATACTCTCCTGTACTTCCTCATTCCACACCATGTCTCCTTGCCATCCTTCCTCTGTCCGGATGTCATACCAAGCACCTTTCTAGCCGTCTCCCATACTAGCTCTGCTGTAGTTACCCAGCAATTTGGTAACTCTTCACTGCCACCCAGTGCCTGTCTTAACTCTTTGCTGAACTCCACCTCACAATTACCCTGTTTCAATTTCCACCATATGATCCTTGGTGCTGTTCTCACACTCCTCCTCTTCTTGATCACCAATGTCATCCTACAAACCACCATCCTATGCTGCCTAACTACACTTTCCCCTGCCAACACTTTACAGTCTCCAATCTCCTTCAAACTGGCCCTCCTACATAACATATACTCCACCTGTGTGCATCTTCCTCCACTCTTATATGTCACTCTATGCTCCTCCCTCTTGTTAAAATACGTATTCACTACAGCCATGTCCATCCTTTTCGCAAAATCCACTACCATCTGACTTTCTGCATTTCTTTGTTTAACACCATACCTACCCATCACTTCATCATCCCCTCTGTTCCCTTCACCAACATGCCCATTGAAATCTGCTCCAATCACCACTCTCTCACCCTTGGGTACAGTCATCACCACTTCATCCAACTCACTCTAAAATGTTTCTTTCTCGTCCATCGCACACCCAACTTGTGGAGCATATGCTCTAACAACATTCATCATTACACCATCAATTTCCAGCATTATGAACATCACTCTATCTGACACTCTTTTCACCTCCAAAACACTCTTAGCATACTAAGTAAATCTAATAGAATTATCATTAAAAACGGAACTAGGCAAGGTTGCCCATTATCCCTGTATTTGTTTAATCTATGCATGGAAACTTTGTTTTTACTTATCATACAAGCTACCTATCACAACCTCCCAATAATTCTGAACACCAGAATCACCCTAACAGCATTTGCAGATGATTTAAATTTATACTTTACTTTACCAAGTTCTGATATTTTTAAACTATCGAAGCCTATTGAAATTTCTTCAAATCTAACTATAAACTAAATCTAGACAAATCTGCAATATTCCCCTTAAACTCATCTAAGTTGCTATCATTATATACCTGCCCAACAACAATGAAGATAAAACAATCCATAAAATATCTAGGGATTTCATTCTGTCAAAATAAGATAGACATCTACCAAAATAATATTGTTAAAATATGGCAAAATATAGTAAAAATTGTAGTAGACGGGACAACCTTAAACTTCCTTTCTTATCAAAACTTGCAATCGTTAAGATGAACATACTACCTAGATTTCTAAATGTATTTATGGCTTCTCAAGTAATAGTCTATAACAAATTCTTAAAAAGGTTACACTTTTACCTGGCAAAATTCATATGGTCCCCTAAATCCATTAGGTTTTCTTACTACAAACTAATGCAGCCGAAAGTGAATGTTGGGCTTAATTTACTAGATTTCAAACTATATTTTGATATCATTAACAGCAGAAGATTAATACAAATGGCTGAACATGATCTGAATGGAAATTTATGGACATCCTTCTGGCTAGAACTGTATCATAAATACATTAAATCACTCAGCTTCAACCCTAAAGCCCTCCCCTTTCTTGATAAAAGGAACTTGTTAATCTATAAACTAAATACCCCAATAAAATTCTTTATAATCAAGCTATAAAAATGCTTTGCATCATTAAATTTATCTACTGCTTTAGCAACTCTGAAATCTATATATCTTATTCCAAATCTAAAACTTAATAAACCTGAACAATTTTCCATTGTTAAAAGAAAAGTGAATCCATGAATTCTTTCCCCTTCATAATTCTACCATCATGGAAATGAGAGACAAACTAAAGTTACCCAAGAGCTATACTATTGTTTTAAGACAGATAAAAGATTTATGGTCAGATTTATTATCTAATAATAACTTAGTAGATAAAGATATAGAGACTTGTAAATCCCTTTAGAAATTAATGTTATTAAGGAAAACAATGATCTCAGGTACATACAACCTAATTAGTGCAATTAAATATCAGAATGTTATTCTATTTTCCAACTATTGGATTAAAACAAACCCCTCAATCTCCAATTATCAAATAAAACAATCTATAAAACTAACTTCTAAATCAATTCCTCTAAAAAAAACTTTTGTTTACACAACTCATGATTTTAAATAATGCTTATCTCACCCCCCCCCCCACAGTTTTACATAGATTTAACCCCTCAATTTCATCCTTTTTTTCTTATTGTGAATCTCAGAGAGCTGATCTCCTACATATGTTCTGGAGCTGAAAGTGTGTTTATAAACTGTGGAACTCTCTTAGGGTTCAAATTCAAAAGATGGGATACGAAAAACCAACCCTGTCTTGGGAATTCACCATGCTTCATATTCCTCCCCCTGGTCTGAATACAGTACAAACCCGCATTTTGATTACCCTTTTTATACTAGTTAAACTTTATATTGCATCAGACTGGGTAGGCAGATCGTCAGTTACATGGGGGGGGGGTTCAAACAAATGGCAATCAGGCACTTAGCTCATAAACTTGTGGTGTCTAACCATAAAACTCATTCTGAACTCATTGAATGCTGGGGTTCACTATTCAATCTCATTTTACAATAAGTATCTAACCTTTAGCATTCCTAATTTACATCTTGTTGGATAGATTCTAATTTCCCTACTCAGTAATTAACTATCAAATGATTATCTACCTGTTTCAAAAATATCTTAATAATTCTCTCTATAGATTTACTGACCCCTTTTCTCTCTCTCACCTTTTACTCTCCCTTTGCATATCTACTAATTCTCACATATACCTCTTTTTCTTTCCTTGTTTATTTTTTCTGTTTATTATGGTGAATGATACTTTTGTAACTATATGTAACATAGTTTATTCATGGTTATTTTGTTATTAACTACTCTGACAGCTTACTGTTTTTGTCAATCTTTTTTGGGAAAATATGTTCTATTGTATAAAATAAATAAAGATTATGGAAACAAATCTGTGTAAAGAAAAGTTAGAAAAGGAATTTAAGATGAGGCATGCTACCAACATAACTGATGACAATAATGAGGATGATGCAGTCAGTATATGAGTTTTGGTATTGCACAACCATATCAAATACATACATATCTTCCATGAAAGGATAAGATATTAGCAGAAAAGAGAGCAAGAGGGAGAAAGAGAGACACACTTAAACCACAGAGGACTACAGGGTAGACTCCATCATTTTCAGAGGTTTAAAATAATTCCACTTCTTGAGATGATTCAACAAGAAAATTACACAAAAATCACTTAAATCATTTTAACCCAAGGATTATTATTTCAACATGTCACTAATAGAAGTCACATGACTGAGAGAAGGTCATGTGTGTGGATGCCTGTTTTTACACTTCTGTCTTATCACTGCTTGTTGAAAAGGAGTATATATATCCTTTACCCAAGATACAGAGACCTTGCACACGACTACAGAAGTGATGAAACAGGGACATAATCTCCTCTGTGCATTGCAGGCTTTGCTTCCCACAAAAAAATGGCTTTTAAAATTTTTGCAACTAATTTTGGGCATTTTTTTTCATTCAGACAAATAGTCACTGAAGCAGGTTTTCACAATTAACGTAGTTCTAACAATAGCAGCGTCTTAGTTTCAGAAATTTCTGCAGGGAAATGCAGCACACTATGGCTAAATCTGCTTTATATTGCTTATACTGTAAACAATATGAAACAAAATAATGTAATGATGAATGAAGCTGGTATAACCTCAAGGGAAAAAATATGACTTCCATACATATCAAGATACAAAATGCTTTTTGCATGGTTATTATTCACTGATTCCATTCTAAGTGCAGATGTGAGAAATGCACCACGCAACTTACAGGCTGGAAAAGCTTGAGAAGTGTCAAGCACACAACAGTATATACCCTTTCCAGATTTCATGCTGTCATATTCTCAATAGAGATACTGATTGAAGCTGTCTCATTTTGAGAAAAGGCATTAAGGCTTACAGATTCATATGTATATACTAGGGCTAGGCTAATGACCACTGGGGACCTTTATAAGCTTAGTCATGTAACCCAACCCAGTTGTGTCCTTATGTATCACGGGTGTTTATTAGGAAGGGGTATGTTAGTTATGAAATTTGTATAGGTTATGTGGTGGGGTATGTTTATTTGGGCATTACTGCCTGCCTCTATCAAAGACATGGGGGCCAGACCCATGGTGACTTTTTGATTTCCCATCCATTGGTCAAGGTTATGGATAAATTGGGTTAAAGATGATCTCTGATTCACATGGATGAGGAGCCTGTTCCACAGCATGGGGATCCTCTGAGACACCTATCTGCCTTGCCAACGTGTCTTATTTCTGTTACAAGAAAAATTTAAATCATTGGATCTAGTTGTTCCAATGCTGTTCATTTTGTAGATGTGCAAAAGTCTCTCAGAGCAGCAAACAAGGATACCTTGTATGCCAGACATAGCCTGAGAAAACTGAGTATAGATACAGGCATTTAAGGCAATCCATATAGGATAATGTGTTTGTACTTTGGATTCTCCTTGTAAGAAATGCTTGGTGCATTCCAACTGTTGCATATGTCTTGTCAGGTAAATGCTGAAGGAATTATACTCAATGAAAATTGAGCTGAATTTGTCAGCGTACAAATTCTCTAGGTCACTCTGCTCAGTGAAGGTAGCACCATTGACCACTAGTACAGCACACAGATGTGTGCTGCTTTTGAGGTTTCTTTTGTGGCTGTCTTTAGCCTATAAGGCTATCTTAACCTCATACTTGGTCTTGTTAGACTTAATTAGTCCTTTTAGTTTCCTGTTTAGTTTAATTAGAGAACTCCAATCATTATGGGAGTTGGTCTTCCTAATTTTAGCTACAACTTTTTTTTTCCTTTTGTTATATACCTTATTAAGGTTAGGATTCCACTAGTGTGGTTTGTTTTTGGACTTTGTTTTGGGCTTACTTCTAGAAGGTATAGCAGTCCCCATACAGCCATTTACATGGTTGTACATGGTCTTTGTGAACTATTCTGGATAGGTTGCTGTGAACTCTGGGGTTGGGATGCCATTGAATTTTGACAAACTATCACTTAGGTTTTGAATAGTTCCTAACTGTAATAGGGTTTGCTGGAGTTACTGAGCTGATTTTTATTTTGAAGGAGGCAGCTCTGTTGTCCATCCGCACTAGTGAGGATGTGACATAGGAAGGTGCAGCTTTCTTCCATGTTGGTGAGTACTAGATCCAGTATGTTTGAATCTCTGGTGGGTGTATGCACTACCTGATCAAAGGTATTTGTGTTAATAAAGTCCAGGAATCATTGTGCCTGTGAGTATGAGGCAGTGTATGTTTCCATTCTATAGAGGAGTAGTGAAAGTCTCCCATGAATGGGTATTTGGTTTAATGGTGGGTGACTTCAGTAGGTCTAAGTACAAGCTATGGGGTTCTAGGTACATTGAGGGTGAACTATAGTTTAATAGGCTATGGTATTGGACTTTCCCTGGGATTCATGAAGCTTGCACCAGGTGCAGGCGTAGCGTCGGCATTCTAACACCAAATATGGCCACAGAGTGATTCAGGTATGAGCTGTTTTCACGTGCACTACCTGCATATGCTACGCCCGCACAACTCCCAGGCCCTGAATGCTAATCACCCCATGTGCAGTAGTGTAGCATGCAAATGAAGGTATGTAGTGATTCAGGAAGTGGTGCAGGCGTAGTGTAAGCATGCAGAAATATAAACCGTAGAAAACGGTTTACATTTTTGCAAACATAAAATCGGAGCCATGACAGCCGACCAAACACATGAATTATATTGTTAATATATGCCAATGGCTAAATATACAGCCATTGGCATAAAAAAAAACATGTACAAAATATAAAATTAACATTTAATATACATAGTCGCACTATCGCGATGTGGAAGCGCAGGGCAGTGGTGCGCAAAGAGGATCGCAAGGAATATGTAAAAATATAGAATAAAACTGCAATGAAACACATACCACGATTTCCCCATAATAGTCAATGGCAGGCAAGTTACACCATACTATGGCGCAAGGGTTGCTAAGGGGCAGTAACAGTGTTATGCGCAGTAGCTAGGAATTAGTAGGCAATGCCATGCAAATGAGAGCAGTAATAGTGAATCGCAGATTCCCTGCTGGTGTAAGTATGCACCTCACAGGGTAGCGTTATAACACCGAGGTGTGCCCTTGAGATAAAGATGACATCAAGAGAGGGGTGCGTCGCCATTGCTGTAAGCACATTGGAGCATTGCTAAACCGGTTTGCCCCTAGCTAGGCAAAGCTGCAGGATAGAGATGTATTGAATTGGCCATAGCTATGCTTAGTTGAGAGTACACAAGGTAACCGAGTATGCATGTGAACGGAGATGAAAATGTGCATAACCTGGTGAATGGGTATGCGCAGCGTGCATTGCAGCTGAAACAGGAAGGATATAGGAAAGAAATAAGGAAATGCTGCAGCAGTGAAATTGGAGTAGAAATGACAAATTAACACCTAGGAGCCTACAGTGGGCCACTGACAATAGCTAACAAGGCTGCAAGCAGCTACCTGCAGAACAGGAAAGGGGAGGGGCTGTACTGCAAAGAAAATAGTAAAGTGCCAAAGCAGAACAAAGCCAATTTGCAGTATATCAGCTACAAGGCACATTTTGCCATGACTGGGTAGGGAAAGTACAAAACAAGAAAGACGGCAGGTGGATGCATGCCTGATAATGGGAGGGGATCCAGGTTTAAAAGTGAATTAAAGGGCAACAGATTAATCAAGGCAGGCAAGTAGATCTCCACAGTAAAGGCCCCACACTTGCAGTACTCATTGCAAAACCCATAATTAAGACATGCTGCAGGTTGAACAGCTTATACACACCCACTAACATTGGCAGTATCCATAGCACAATACTATAAAGTGTAAAAGCACCTCACACACATTTGTGTATTCCCATACACTCTGCACCAGTGGTGTATACAGACAGGGAACTTTTAGTATGTACATGTTAGGGGCTGCCATAGCTTTGATCCACCAGCATGTGTTGGAGACTGAAAGTGGTGTGGAGGATGATGCACATGACCACCTCAGGCACCAGAGGAGGAGGAGGAAGCTGTTCAGACCCAGGGTAACCTATCAGGGGCTATCATGATTTGGAGATAGTAGAGCATTACAGGGTGGACAGGGACATCCTGCAGCAACTTGTGGAGCTGTGCCAACCACGCCTCAGAGCCAGAACAAACAGAGGGGAACTCATTCCAGTGGATACGAGGGTATGTGTAAGCCTGAGAATACTAGCTACAGGTACCTTTCAAAGGCCAACTGAGGATATCATGGAGATCTCACAGGCATCAGCATCCAGGGTACTACACCAGTCCCTGGATGTCATGTTACCAATGCCAATGAGCACATATACTTCCCCCGAATGCAGAAGGTGTTGGCCAGCAATATGCGTCTCTTCCACCATGTGGTAGACTACCCGGAGGTACTGAGTGCAATAGACTGCATGCACATACACATCAAGTCACCACACGGTGAGCATGGTAGGCACTACAGAAACTGCAACGGATACCCCTCCATCAACTGCCAGGTTGTGTGCAATGCCCAGGGCATTATCATGGATGTGTGTGCTGGCAGCCCTGAAAGCTATCACGACTCCCACATCTGGCATGCCTCACAGCTGTGTCAGTTATTTGCCAGGGGGGACATCCCAAATGGCCACCTGGTGGTGTATTGTGGCTATGCACTGGAACCGTGGATGATGACTCCCATCAGAAATGCACACACACCCATGCAGAAACACCATAATGAGGCACACGAGCAAACCAGAATCATCAAACAGCATGTGTTTGGGATGCTGAAATCACAGTTCCATTGCTTGGACATATCTGGTGGAGCCTTGCAGTACTCTGCAGGCATGTGTGCCTACATCTTCATAGTGTGTGCCATGCTACACAATATGGTCCTGCGGAAACAGCTTCAGCAGGGACAGAATGGTGAAGGCCCTCACAGCCCACCACCATTGCCAAGGGCCCCACAGGCACAGAGGTACTCAGACCATGAAATCCCTGAGCCAGCCCCAGTAGGCAGATGGAGGAGTGCCCAGTATGCCCATGCCTTGGCAAAGAGCGAACGTACAGCACACACACTGACAGTGTAGGCACCTAGGGGACTGACACCTTTCTCCACCTTCATACACAGTAAAAATGGATGGCACACATACAAGACTACCTGTAAATTGTCATGTATAGGCAATCTACAGTGTACATCCAATATAGACAGCCCTCAACTATTGCACACACAACTGCCATTGGCACAATGTAAGTCAACACCTGAACAGTAAATTAAGCTATCAGCATATGCAGATACTGTATGTATAGATTCATAGGTAGGTACTTGGCCAACTGCCAGAGGCCATCCATAAGCCCAGCCAAAATGTGTCTGCTTTTACCACCCCAGTAATTCATTAACTATCCCTCTGTGGAGCAGAGCCAATGGCGGGATCCCTGGGGTGCATCTACTGTTCCTCATCCTCTCTTCAAGGTTTCTCTTGCAGGGTGTTAGTGAGGGGCTCTGTATAATGTAGTTAGGGATGTTGTTCCAAAGTATGGAGAGTATCTGTGACAGTAATCTGTCCCTCCAGCATCTTCCAGTTATTGCTGTGGCAAGGTTTAGCTCACTATGACATGGATTCCCATAGGTGGAGCATATCCATCAAGCCTGAGTTCCATATGGCTGTGTTGGCCAGCAGAGATCATCTCTGGGTAAACAAGATGCCACTGAGTAAATCAGGAGTTTATTCAGTCTGGCTGCATAGGCCATATGTTGGAGGACAGTATTTCCCTTGGCAAGGTACATTTGTGGACCTCCCAGCTGCTGAAAGTGTCTTCTGAGGTACATCCCACATGGGTTATTATAACCTATGTTGGGACTGATGAGTGATGAGTAAAGGGGCACTATAACCCCAGTATGTCTAGATGAGAATCCTTTAGTAATCAGATGGCCTACATAGAAGGATGTCCTAACTACTGTGGAGATATGATTGTCAAACGGGAGATCACTATCTATCCTAGTCCCCAGATATCCCATTACCTCATCCATATTAAAGTGGCTGCCATTTATGTATTAATATGTGGGTGCTTAATATTCCACAGTGGAATAACCATGCAGTTAGTGGCATCTGGCTGGAGGCTGTGATGTTGACACCCTGTGATGTTCTCTGTGAGGCCCCTTGTGGGATGTCTGCATCAGTTGGACTATCAATCATAGTTCCCAGTTTGCAGTCATTGCCAAACATGGTCTGCTGTAGTCCTTGTGTTTGCCTGTACCTCGGAGACGTATATGCCAAACAGTAGGGCTCCCAGGACTGAGTCCTGTGGGACACCAGTCATGACTGGTCAAGAGTTGGACCTGGAGACTGCTAGTTGTACCATGTGGGTTCTGTGTGTAGGCCCGTTGGCAACCCAACCTGTGATGTATGGGTGTATGTACAGGCTGGTGTGTTTATCAATAATACCTGAGTAGGGCATGGTGTCAAAAGACTTGACGAGGTCCAGTCAGTATGTGTGAACCACCTCCCCTGTCATCTAACGTCTTGGTCAAACAAGTTCAATAGACATGAACTGCACTCAACCAAGCTGACCTGGGTTGGGTCATATGTTCGGACGTTACCAATGTCTTTGTTAATGTGTGCCATGAGATTGTGAACCATACCATTGCAGACCAGGCTAGTTAGGCATATGGGGTGGTAGTTACCATGGTCAGTTGTGATTCCACCTTGATGGAGTGGAATAACCATTGCCACGCACCATTGTATGGATATGTAGCCTGTGGAGAGGCTGAGGTTGGAAAGCTTAATTAGGTGGGGGGGTCAAGTTGTCTTGTACAGTTTGCAAGATGCAGTCTGGGACAACATCTGCCTCCATTGATGCTGTGTTCTGCTGTTAGAGAGGGCCATTTCCACCTGTGTGTCTCTGATGTGTGGGATACTGTACCTTTCGGGTAGTGTTGTGGGCTCTTTAGGGGGTGAAGTATGCACTGAGTGTATCTGCAAGGATGTTGGCGATATCGGTAGGGTCAGCATATTTTGTGCTATATTTCACTGGCACAGTGCAAATCTGTGTGTCACCACGTAGATCCTTGACATAGCCAAAGAAGGCTTTGTGGTTATCTTTTGAATCCTTGCGTATTCTCCTGCTGATGTTAGCCTTGGATGATGTCATGAGGGACCTATGTATCATACTAATAGTGGTCACGGATGTCTGCCCTTTATGGGATTTGCTGTTTCTCTGGAACACTGTCCTACTTCTGTAGTATAGCCTGTTTATTGCAGAGGGCCACCAGACTGGTGTCCTTGTCTAGGAGGAGTGAGTCTTGGATTACCAGTGATGGCATGATCCATACATCCATGCAGGTGCTTATAGACTGCATTTGTAAATCTGTGGGGGCTGTGAAACCTCCCACCCCTGTCACTAGCAGTATAAATTTAGCTCTAGGAAAGGTATACACTGTGGTATCTGTGGGTGGGGGAGATGCTTGGGTGTGGAAACAGTGAATAGTGCACGGTCAGATCTAACCAGTGACCGATTAACCTCCAGCATGGTGCACCTGTTACCCATGTTGGTGATGACCACTTCTAGTAGTTTCCACCCCTCATTAGAGAGGTTACCACCTGATACAGGGCATATAAGGTGATAAATTCCAGGAAGCGCTGGGCCTGGAAGTGAGTACTGGAGTACGTTTCCCAGTTAATGGCATGGTAGTTGACATCAACCAATGCCAGGGTGTGTGTTAGGACTGTCATGTTCTCCACTGTCTCCAGGTAGGTGGAGTGGTGGTTCTGGGTCATGGAGGGTGATCTGTAGCAGGACACAGTTTACAATGCAGTTGTGGCTGATGTTACCTGCACATGGATGATCTCAGAGGTATCATGCTGCCCCACTAACCTGGAGGTGTAGGTATCCCTGATGAATATGGATACAGCCTCTCCATGTCTGTGTCAGTCCATGTTCTGTGGCTGAAGTGTGTGGTATGGGTTGTAGTCTGATAGTGCTGGTATGCTCTCAGGAACCTTAAGACAGATCTCAGTTACTGCACAGATGCTGATGTTGTCCATCCTGAGGAGTGCTGTGAGTGCATGCATGTTGTGATCACAACCCCTGGTGTTGAGTAGCATAACCCTCATTGAATCTGCTATTGTGCCATTTATGGAGCTGGTGTTCACCTTTGAGACTCTCCTAAATAAGGCACCATGGGGGAGCTAATAGCCTTTACCAGTATTCCAAAGCCTAAGGCTGACACATAGGCCAGTATGGTATCGTTGCATGCATGTTCCCCATCTGTGCTTGTCTCTCATCTCTCCTGTAGGCAACCTACTGGTAAGCAATAGAAAGCCTTAAACTTATACAAGTCTTCTAGCTTCCAAGATAGGCTTTTGGAGTGACTAAGTATCAGTGTTCTGTATGTTCTTGCTGTACTTAACTGTTTCCTGACTACATGGTGATTTCTCACTATATACTGTGATCTCAAGGTCTGTTTATTCACATATTATGGCTGTGATGGCCTGCACTTCAGAGGTTCACAGATAGCCTACTACCTATCTGCCCAAGGGCAATTAGAAGCATAGCTACAGTGTGTTGGCTTTCTCTGCACCATTGATGAAGTCGCTGAGCCTCTGTCAAGCATAGCCAATGAAGCAATTCCAGGCAGAGTTGCTGGAAGCTGTTGAAGACTGGGGTTGTGGAGGGTGATAGGGGCAATTAGTGATCTAAAGAGGGCATGTTAATGTGACAATTCAACACCATTCAATTCCCCCAACAGGTCTCGCAGCTATCAAACTGGACAGGCTCCCCCACACCCTGGCTGCACGGTTCTGGGACACATGATCCCAGGGGTGTATAGTCTGTTACCCATTCACACAACAAGGTTTCCTTTGAAGTGTGTCAGTGAGGGGCTATGCCTAATGTAGTTAGGAATGTAATGTATTGTCTCACAGTACATTTGTTATATGTTGTTATTTCAAGAGTACGTGAAACTCAGTGAGTTTGGGGGGCAACACCCTTTGCTTAGCCTAGCTTACACATAGAAATCATCTAAATAGGAAATAAGCGTAAGAAACATTAATGTCAACAGTGTAATGGTTACAGCATCCACATAGTATCTGTGCATTCAAGGTTACAATCCCGATAAAGGCAGGGATGTTTATCATGTTCAAAAGTATACCTTAACCACAGCTTGCATATATAGGTAGTAATCGTCTGTATAATAAACATTTGAAACACTCGTATAAACCCATGTGTGCTGGAGAGTACAGTCAACAGAGAATGTAATGTTATGTCAGCTCATAGTGAGATTTACTTCACTGACATGTACATATCCTGAATAGTTAGCAGATGTGGCCGTGTTTGCTCACACAGGTTATACGTTACAAAGTTTAACTGTTGCTATAATGTCACACAAACACTTTTAAACATGCTTACAACTGCTTAAATGAGCTTTATTCCGGAGTAAAAAAAACATTTGCAAAGCATCGCAGGTGTTGAACCCTGGACCATGCACACTATAGTCATGGGACTTACCACTAAGCCATCTGAGGTATATACATGTTTCACGGTCTTGAGACTACACCTTATATCATATGCATTTCACTGTAATGATCACAAATGGGACAGTCACTTTGTGTACATATGTACAGTACATTATAATGTACTGTAGATTGTGAACCAACACATTCCAGTCTACATATGTATTACTGTTACAAATTAATACGAAATATATATATATATATATATATATATATATATATATATATATATATGCATGTCAGTGATGTCTGCACATATATATATATATATATATATATATATATATATATATATATTATACAGTTACATCAATAGCCATATATATAAGCATCTATGAACACACTTCGTGACACAGAAGCACTCCAGAGGAATTGGAGTGTACACAAAACACATGCAGCTCTGGTATTATAACAATTAATATTAACCTAATTCACCATAGAAGGGGTGGTTGTTGTGTATGTGAAGATTGGGTGGGGGAGGAATGATGGGTAATGCAGTCATGCATCAAGGAGGGCCTGGGCCAGATGTCCAATAAGTGAACTGGAGGGGTATACATGGAGTATGGGGACAATATAAAAAGGACTCAAAACAAGAATCTTTCTCATTCATAATACACCCTGTCATGTCACATTGCAACACCTAATTTCACAAACATATAAACATTAACATGTATCAGACGTATGTACACCATCTGATTGTCACATTTGCTTTCAGTAGTGAGGAATGCCTGTATTAAAATGTATATTCTAAACACCATAACACTTGTACATATCTCAGATGCCTTAGTGGTAAAGTCAGTGACTGTGGTGTTCATGGTCCCAGGTTCAAGACCTGCAAGGGCTGTTAAGTTATTTTGAGGGCCACAATAAGGGCTGTTGGATGCAGGTGGGTTAAAGCACTCTTAAGCAGTTGCAAGCGGGTTTGCATGATGGTATGTGGCACTGAAACACGGTAAACGGAGAAGCACTTCACAGGTTTAACCTTTACTTAACGTCGCGCAGACCATGGGCAAACCTGCTTACAACCACGTAAATGTGTGTTATTCACACTTTCCCTACCAGTGCCTACTCTGAGAGGTAAAATAACACCTTCCAGAATTAGAATCCGCAACCATGTACTCCATCCTCAGAGTAACCTAACACTAAGCTACCTGGGCTGTACCTATCCCAATTGTGTATGCAAACAGGTTAAAACACAAAAGGGAGGAATGTGTTGAAACAGGACAAGCCGCCATGTACCCAATTAAAAGTGTATGCTCATATATAGATATATATATATATATATATATATATATATATATATATATATATATATATATATATAGAGAGAGAGAGAGAGAGACATGTCAATATATACAGGGCTACATAGTTATATAGATATATAGATAGGTTAAAAACATGTACACATCTATGAAGGTACAGATAAACATATGCAATGATATATATATATATATATATATATATATATATATATATATATATATATATATATATATATACACACACACACATACATACATGTCTGTAGACAGCATCCGAAGTGTTCATATCTGAGTATAATATGAGCCATAGCATTCACACATTCCGCCCCCCCCCAAACAATATTTATTTATTTATTTTATTTTACATTTGTTGACCGGGCTAGTCTAACTGGATATATGTCAATTTTTAGTAGAGGCCCGGGGAGATAAGCTCCAAGACAGAAACATGAAAAAGCAACAAAAACATGACTAAATAGCAACATTCATTATATACAATGCATATTCCAGGTTAAAACAGAAAATTCAGCGAGGACAAAAAAAAATCCTTATAGTGCAAGAATGTATATACAATACAACATACAGGTATAATATATAAAAAGAAGAAATAAAATCAAAGAAGAAGACAGGTTAATTGTATTAGAATAAAGAAATTCCTCAGTAGAAAGTATTCACAGAGGTTGGACACAGTGTAGTTTTAGAGGGAGTATGTATTTATAGTCAAAAAGGAATATATAACAGTTCATGAGTAGCATGGGATAGGCAGAGCTAAGTTTAAACAGATAGATAGATGTCTAGTCAAGTTTAGTACAGGGGCATAACCAGTGTGTTCTAAGGAAACGTTTCAGTCTGTTTTTGAAGAGTGATAAAGAGGGAAGAGAGGAAAGGTTACTGGGGAGAGGATTCTAGTTTTTTCCAACAGCATTGGAAAAGAAAGAATCCCCAGCTTTGTTGTTAGGTTTAGAGGTGTGTACAAGAAGTTTGTGTGAAGAATGTAAGGACTTCAGATTTGTATGTGGGGTGATGAGGGTAGATAGAATAGGAGTACTGGAAGGTTTATAAAGAGTTTTATGGGCAATGGTTAGTTGATGGAATTTAATCAGGTGTTGTAGTTCCGGCCATCCTAGCTGCTTTATATTTATGCAATGGTGGGTTCTGAAAGGGTTGCCTGTTGCAAGTCTGGCAATGTTATTGTAGGACATTTCCAATTTGCTGAGGTTATTTTTAGATAAATAGTAAAAATGGGTGAGGCATAGAGGAGTGTAGAGATTAGATGAGTGTGAGCTATAGTTGTTCTGGCTGTGGGGGAAAGGAAGGGTTTAATCCTATACAGAGAGCCAAGTTTTTTGTTGACAGTTTTTATTTTATTGTTGATATGGATGTCAAAGTTCAGATTGTTATCAATGGTGATACCCAGTAGTTTGGTGGTTGGGTCTGGTGATATAATGGTACCACTGGTGGATGTAACTGAGAAATCAAAAGGAGAGAACTTGTGAGTAGGATTGAAGAGGAGGAGTTTAGTTTTGGGGGGTTCAAAAGAAGGCAATGCTGTGTGAACCATTGTTCAACTGTGTTAAATACCTTCTGGGTAAGAGAGTGAAGTTCAGATGTGGATTTGGCTGAGCATACAAGTGTGGAGTCATCAGCATATTGTATGCATGTGGCTTGGGGGATTGCTAGATGAAGGTCATTAATAAATATGGAGAAGAGGAGAGGTCCTAGTATGGACCCTCGAGGGACACCTAGGGTAACCGGATGGAAGGTAAATAGAGTCTTATGCCAAATTACTGCCTGTTGTCTTTTATCTAGGTAGGACTGGAACCATTTTATGGAAGGTGCATGTAATGACAGGGATTTGAGTACGTTGATGAGAATCTGATGATTTACCATGCCAAATGCTTTAGACAGGTCAATAAATAGTGCAGAGGAAATGTTATTAAGGTTGTGTTTTTTGTTTATGCACTCAATAAAGGAAAGGAGGGCAGTGGTAGTGCTGTGTGAGGGTCTGAAATCATGTTGACAGCTGGAAAATAAGTTATTTTGGGTTAAGTGGTCAAGTAATTGCCTGTGGATGCATTTCTCCATGATCTTTACCAAAGGAGAAAGAAGGACAATGGGGTGGTAGTTGGAGAGCTCAATGGAGTGTCCACCTTTATGGAGGGGGATAATATGAGAGACTTTCCATAAGCTATGTGACCTTCGGTAATAGTCCTATTGATCAGAATGGAAATGGGATATGCTATAGCTTTGGTTGATAGCTGTAGAAATTCAGCAGGTAGTTGGTCTGCTGAGGGAGAGCATGTTTTTTGTTTTTGTATAAGGGTTAGAATATATGTAGTTGGGACATGTTGAAAATGAAAAGGAGGGGTGATGTTGAGTTATAGGAAGGTAAAGTGAAGTTATTAGGTGATAGCTGACCAGCTAGTGTTTGGATAGCATTAGTAAAGAATGTATTGAATGTATTGGCTGTATTTATGGGATTATTATGGTCAGTATTTTGAGGGTTTGGTGTGGCGGATTGACCTGGGTGGAGTAATTGGTTAATGCTAGTCCAGAATTTTTGTGGGTTGTTTTGGTTAGTTTGTTGAAATTTTAGGTAGTAATTCCTTTTATCAGAGAGTATAGCTTTCTTAGTGTCATTTCTTAACTGGCTAAAGGTTTGTTGGTCAACAGGATTTTTAGTAATTCTCCATTTGGCCCAATATTTATTCCTAAGATTCATTTTGTGTTTGGTTTCTTTTGAAAGCCATGGGGCAGACTTGGTTTTAATTCTAATTAATCTGTTTGGAACATGGTGGTTAAGAATGGCAAGGAAGTTAGAGTTAAAGTATTTGATGGCTTCTTCTAAAGGGAGGTGTCTTAAGGAAGACCAATTGCAAGCTCTTAGTTCCTTTTCAAATAGCTCAGGGTTAAAGTTCTTTTTGGATCTGATATTTCTGACAGATGTTGGAGTGGGAGTATGGGCTTTATGCCTGATAATATAGGTAAGTGAGTGGTCACTTATATCATCAGGGAGGGCTCCAGAATCCTAATTGTGAGGGTGATGGTTTATGAGAATCCAGTCTAATATGCTTGCTTTCTTGTTCTTTATTGATCCTGGTGGGGGATGTAATGGTTTGAGAATACCCATATAGGTTAATGTGAGTGGTAGGGAGGTTGCTACAATAGCAGTTCCAATCAATGTTTATATCTCCTAGGATTATGGTTTCTTGGGGCAGGTGTTGGGATAGCCAGCAAAGGATATTTTCCATGGTGGCAAAGTTATTACCAGGAGGAAGATACATACAGATAATATAGATGGATTTGGCATTGTTAAGATGAAGTTTGGAGATGAGAATTTCTGCACTGGAATCAAGAGGTAGTTTACAGTCATATGTGGTTAACGGTAAGCCAGATTTAAATAGAATAGCTACCCCACCACCCTTCTTGGCTACTCGGTCGAGTCTTAGCATGTGGAAGGATTTCACTGTCTTTGGTTGCAGGTTTTAACTATGTTTCTGTTAAGCAGAGGATATCAAACGAATAGACTTCTACTAGAGCATGGAGTTGAGATACTTTGTTGTTAATGTTATGTATATTAAGATGGGCTACTTGGAGGGAGTTAGATGGTTTACTAAGGGAATCAATAGGTGAGTGATTTTGGCTATGGAAAGTACTAGGAGTTTTTGTTGGGCCTGGGTTAGGGTGGATGTCACCATCCTTTAATGAGAGTAGTAATCCTATGTAGCTTGAGCTAGGGAATTTGCTGTATAGAAGTAGATTTTTCCTGAGATTAAGATTGTTATATTTAATATGTAATATTCTATGATACTTTGCAAGTAGGTAATTGGGTGAAGATGTTATATTAGCATGGATATAAAGGAGTGGTAGGAATAGAGCATTGGTTTCCTTATTAGGATAGTGATGGTGTGGCTGTAGTGGGTATTCATAGGAGGTGAGTAAGTAGGCAAAGGTTAGAGGAAGAAGTAGTAATAGTGTGAATAAAAGTAGGACATATAATGGGGTGGGTGGTTTATACATCGTAAGAATTTACTATTGGATGTGTGTAGGTAGAATTTGGAAGTACAAAGGGTGAGGATGGGGAATTGTGAAGGTTGTGGTAAGATAGAAGGGAGTGTTAAGAGAAGGTAGATATGAGAGAAGATGAACAATGGTAAAGTGTACAGAGAGTAATGGGAAGAGGAAGAGGTGTGGTTAGTAATTCTAAGAGTAATTGGAAGAGGAAGAGGTCTGGTTTAGTAAGTATAAGAGTAGGACCCTTGGGGTGGGTGGGAATTGGGGGTAGGGAGAGGAGCGGAGTGAGCCCGCAGGGCGAACGGAGTGGGTAGAGACAGATACATATGCAGTTATAAAAAACAATCAGCAGAACTGACTTCAGAAGGTAAGTTGGAAAAGATAGATGTGGGAAAAGGATAGTGAGAATTGAGCCTAGAAAAGGTGGATGTAGACAGTAGAAGTAGAGGGTAAAGTGAGAAGACTGAATAGCAGTTAAGGGACAACAGGGGAAATGAAAGTAAGTATCTGGGCATAAGAGATACAAAAGAGAGCATGGCTGGGGTAAGGGAGCCACCTAGTGGACATGTCTAATATTGCAAGGCTGATATGAGAGGGAGTTAGAGTACAACAAGGAAAAAGGTTGCTAGACAAAAGGAGTTAATATAGAGGATGGGGGAGAGAGTATGTGAAGGTACAGAAGGGGGGTAGAGGCTGCTGGCTGTCCTAGCTCAGGACTTTCTATAACCCTGTAGTAGAGGTACAATAGTAGAAAGTCTTTCTGGCAGGAATTATTCAACAAACATACTTTTACTGGTGTCATTGAGAGAGGGATTGTAGGGTAGTTATTCAGTGAGGTGAACCACCGATAATTGGAGAGGGTCCTTTATATTCCTATAGACTAGTGCAGGAAGAACAATATGAGCAGGTAATTTTACTGGTGTCCTTGAAAGAGGGATTGTAGGGTAGTTATTCAGTGAGGTGAACCACTGATAATTGGAGAGGGTCCTTTATATTCCTATAGACTAGTGCAGGAAGCACAAGATGAGCAGGTAACTCTCATCCAACTTTCCCTTATGACTTATATGAACATAACATATGAAGAGTATATGCCAATACACTATTACAAATATGTTCTATGGACACAGTCACCAACACAACTGCAATGACTGCAAATATCCATGACAGAAATACACAGACAGCTTTCATTTTGCAAAACTTTATTACATTCTGATGTATTGCCAAAAGGATTCAAGGACTAACAGTACCTGCATGTTATACAGGAAGCATTTAACAGTGCCTTAATGAATCAGCCTGCAATTACCATAGTATTAGTCCACTAAGGGATAGATGTTTATATAGGGAAAGAACACCCACATACATATAGACATTGTATAAAAGGGGTTCCTACACACCTGCATGTGCTATGCACACCCAACAACATCTACCCCACAACCAAAATAATTACATCAAAACATACTGTCATACCATAACCAATTATTCAACTACTGTACAACATCGGCTGAAACCTTAACATACCTGGTCACACGGACTAACATGTCCCTATGTGAAATAGTTGCTGTTATACAATTGAACAGCTGCTGATGGAACAGGGTTTGTATGAACTAATCCCATTTCAGAGGGGTGAAAGGTTCATACACCAGGAAGTGTTACCGAGTACTGATTATCAGCACAGTATGATACACAGTAACACCAAACTAAATGTGTCTGGTAAGCACACTGTAAACCCCCTAAGATTATATGCATAGCTATGCAGCCTTGAGCTGGTCAAACAACCTGGCCAGACTGAAACATATGCAGAAGTATTAGGTACAGACAATCCCTGCACAAGTAGCAATGTTCAGAAATATAACAGCAGTACTTATGTTTAAACCAAATCCTCTCGGCATTACACACAATATATTACTGTTCGTCTCCATACAGCTGTTGCAATAGATTCCAAACAACACTTCCACGTTGTTTTCCTCACAAATAATGCAAAGGGACAATGCCCAAGTGGAGTACTCAATTATACACCACTGTAGCCATGGTATTGGCTAAGGCAGTAGCAACGCAGCTGATGTGCATGTAATTAGCTACTTAGGAACACCAATTGGTTATCGGGATAGCACATGTTATTGATCTGTAAATATAAAAGGTTGCCTTGTCACTCAATCAAACCATCTTTATTTACCTGTAGGACAGTACAAAACACTGAAAGATGAACCAAAAATGAGTATTATACTAGTTAACACCTCCAGTTACTAAGAAGGTATGTATAACATGTAGTATGTCTGTGTATGTAGTACCTGTTCTGTAAGAATTATGGTGTAATCAATGCATATAGTAGAAATAGCTATCGTCTAGTGATGTATTGTTGAGCAGTAATAATGCTTGTAGTATTCTATGTGTGTACTGCTGTAGGTCACAAGGCAAACTCCAAAGGGATGATATGGGCTTGGTACCCACCAATTCGCTTCCAGCCACTGTCAGTGTCAGGATTGGTCCAACAAGTATGCACTATAACAGGGGATAGTATATGTCAATATATTGTAACAGTCAACATATGTATAGGTGTATAAGTAAGATGAACATGTTAAAGGTGTGAATTGTGGGATATTGTGCCAATAACTCTGTAATGTATAGTATTTTAGGCAGATATGTATTCTATTCTACACAGCAGTTCTGTTATGTTATGCAAACAGCAGTTATGTCTATTGGCAATTACAATACTCAATAACAGGATACATATCATTTGTATTCATCTGACAGTTTAGCAGCATGATAGCAAAGATAATTGGAAGAACCAGGTAACTATCCATGCACATAACACATGTAATATCCACTTCTCTAGTATTGTTTGTAAGCAATAAGAGCTATGCATGTGTGCATGTTATGCAAATGTGTAGCGACCCTTGTTACAGGGCTGGACCTCTCTAGTATTGTTTGCAAGCAATAAGAGCTGTGCATATATACATGTTATGCAAATGTGTAGTGACCCTTGTTACAGGGCTGGACCTCTCTAGTATTGTTTGCAAGCAATAACAGCTGTGCATGTGTACATGTTATGAAAATGTGTAGTGACCCTTGTTACTGGGCTGGACCTCTCTAGTATCGTTTTGCAAGCAATAACAGCTGTGCATGTGTACATGTTATGCAAATGTGTAGTGACCCTTGTTACAGGGCTGGGCCTATCTAGTATCGTTTGCAAGCAATAACATCTGTGCATGTGTACGTTATTAAAATGTGTAGTGACCCTTGTTACAGGGCTGGGCCAAATGGCTATGTGCACACCTACATAGAGTGGATATTGAGAGTAGAGGCACACTGGTTGAACTACCAGGTTTGTGTAGCTCAACTTCTCATTGCCAACCTAACAGCCACTTGCATATACTGTATGTAAGGTAGTGCACAGTACTGGTAATGAAACAGGTTGCATATCATCTTTAACTCCAGTGTAACATCTGCAGTAGGAGTGTAAGATGTAGGAGACAGCTGCCCATGTGTAATAGCCACTTCATAGGTGATGGCTTACACTATCTGATTATATCCTGATCATGTTGATAGTGGCATCAGAGTCTACTGATACATGACTCTGCTTGGAGAGTGGGTGTCTGTGCCCAACAGAGCTCATCGTCCTGGTTGATATGTGAGTATATACCCAGAGAAGGAAACAGACCTGTAGACACTTGTATCATCTGTAATCACAGAATGTGATGTGCACCTCAGAGGAGGATTGCTGCTAAAGGTAGCTACAATGTTTCCGTAATAGCCAGTGTTGTCACGTCCATAACACAAATATTTACATGTGAGCTTCACTGTCTAAAATATCTTCATAAGCAATACGTAAACTAAATACAGTACTTGGTACTTGTAGTACTGACTGCTCATACAGGCATGTCCACTAGTCAGCTACTGGTGTTTACTAATGTCAGCTTTGTGTATGTGGCCATCCTGGGGGAATGTAATCTCTATGCCATGTACACTGTCAAACTCACCTAACACCATGCCCCACACATTGTTCGGGATGCAGCTACAGGGGTAAGCTGGAAGGCAGCTCAGTCTACAGCAATGACTGGACTGGGCAGTCATGAGGTGTAAGTTAACACATGCATCTCATCAACACAACCAACACATACCCTTACCAGAACACAGTAAGGACACCCACACACACTACCAGAAATCACACACATTCACAAACACTTCTAAGTATCTGGCCAAACAAGTTACCTCCCAAGCTGGAAGAGACAGACACCGAAATACACAAACTGTATGACATAGGTTGTATAATTGTGCCACACCTCAGAACACGTGGCTGGAAACATGCCCAACAGTACTCATTTGTGAATGCAAACTCTAGCACTATGTTACACACCAACCTATATGAGGACATATATACTGTCAGCTGCCTGTCTGTCATTATTAGTCACATATCAATACACTCAAACCACCTTTTGAACTATACACATGGCTCTGGCATATTCCATGTTGTTGTGCAGGACCTGTGATGAAGTAGCCTGGACTGCATGGAAACACATGTAGGAACTGTCAGGTCTTGTAGCCCATGCAGGTATGTCCCAAGGCCTGGGTAGCATTCTGCCATTGGCCAGAATGATACTGCAGTACAGGGACAAAATGATTGTATTCCGCAATTGTCTAGTGTAATGGTGCAATTCAAAGGGTATCCAGTATCATTCTTCCTGGGATAACATGGTTGATAGACCATGATGCTTTGCCAGACAGGGCCTGCAACTGTTACCCCTGGGAGTCTGGATACTGCCTAGGGCTCATGCTTCCCCTAAAATGCCTTCATCATGCACAGTTCAAGTGAAAGTCCACTGTTGTTACAGGGACAGCCAAGCAATAAACCGCAGGTCTTGCTACACAATTATACATGTCAGAAACACTATATGGACACACATGTCAATCCCTAACATGGAGAACATATCTGTGCAGTGGCTGAGACATGCTTCAATGCTCCAGAGAGCACACCTGCATGACCATGTTATAACACATACCTCACCTCTTGCCCATAATCCTTTATTGGAACACACGGGATGCAGGTGTCCATATTCCTGAAGGATATGTACACCCCCACACTAGTTGCACTTGCATAACTTCAGATGCATTATGCTGAGGTACTACCTTTGTGCCAAAGTGGAATTCAAATTGCACCTTATGACAGATCACCCACCATGCTGCAGATTTCCCAACTGTCATAATGTGCTGTAAAGAAGAAGATTAGGTCTGAGACAGAACCATAATAATGGCTACTCTCAACTATTCCATTATGAACTGGGAAGACTCCTCATGTACCAATACCTGCGCTTAATGCATGTTGGATTCCATCAACCCCAGTGACCTGGATCACAGTAGTCACACAAACAGGGCTAACAGTATTTTACACATAGTCAGTCTCCAATGCCAATGTTATATTTCCTAAGAGCAGAGTGGTGACTGTCATGGCACCCATGCAGATGGACAATGCATGTGCAAATGCTGAATCTTGCAAAAATTAACCTTAAGCAGTCACATACGTGCAGTGATTGTGCCATTGAAACAGAACCAGGATTCAACCAAACACAAACAAGAAGGCAAACGGGTGGTACTATGCTTTAAACTGTACCACAGAAGGTAGTAACTGTTGCAAGAATGAACACACATGAGTGTAGGTGATCCCTGGTCAGCCTCAGTAAGATGCAGATACACCATATAAAACCACACAAAGCTAATGTGAAACTAATCAGACATATATTATGGGGCCAAGCACAGAGCATTCTATAGCTGTGTCATTAATCGTAATGGCAACGACAAGACCTGCCATGCTGCACAGCACTATGGCATGGGGAAGTACTGAGCCTACAGAAATAGCACCTCTTCATCCAGATAGAGTCTTGGAAAAACTAAACCCACTCCCACCTCCCCCCCAACAGGTACACTTAGTAATATATCCATGTACACTACAGGGCCGCTGTAATAATGACTATTCAGGTACAAGCTGCACTCTCTAAAGCGATACATACAGCTTTCATGGGACCTGTAAACATCCCAGGGTGTATCCTACACAAATGTAAGAACATTCAGCTATCCACATACACATCATGTTCAATCATAGCTTCATGTCAGGCTGTGTACACACCGAATGGTGCACAGCAACAGTTATTACACCCCACAAAGGGGGAGATACCATTGATAATGGGAAATAGTGCACAACTACCCTGCTGAGTCTGGTCTGTAAGGCCATGCACTGTGATCAACGTATTTGATGTACTCAGTACAGATATAGATGTACTCAGTACAGATGTAGATGACAGTAGGGTTGATTCACACTGCATATCATGACCTTACCAGGTTGTAGGACACCATCACCCACACTGTGTTGCAGCTACACTCAGTAAACTAGGTGTATATTCCTATGTCACAGGAGTGGTTGGCAACTGGACCGCTGGCAGAACCAACACTACAGAAGGTGTCTGACTAATACCGCACATCAAACCAATGCCAGCCACAGTAATACAGGGTTCATTCCTTGTACCCCCCCCCTTTGTTATCTATACCACACAGACTAACACAGAAGGCATCAGCCTATTGATGTTTGCAAATGACTATGAACTAGGAGCAATAGTTAACTCAATGTGAGCTGCGTTAGACATACAGAAGGACCTTTGTGTGTCAGATGTGTGGTGTGTGACGTATGGCCACAATCTGACAGCTAAGTATTGCATTGTCATCCCCTATGTTACAAACTCTGTACCCATGAACCACCACCTAGGCAGCGGTCAACATAATGGCAACTGTGTGTATGGGATGCAGCCAGACAGTACTCTTTCCTTTGATAGTTACTTTACCACACCAGACAGGTAGTAATATGTGGCACCCCTAATCATGACAGGGTGCCATCCAGGAATATAGAGATATTTGCTCAGTCATACTCAACACCCATGTGGCCCATACTAGATCACATATTTCCTTTAAGGGTTATTGCCCATGTGTAGATGGCCTACACTGACCTTCCCAATCCCTAGCTGCACTATGTAGCATGCAGCCTACCCTGAATAAAGCCATGTCCAACCCAGAGGTGTTGGACATGCTACACTTAACACATCCTGATCCCAAATAAACACATACTTCATGGACATCCACCTTTCTAGTACAAGGATCACAACATGTCTGACAGATCTCTGTCCCATACACTTAACATACTCTTGCCATACTATGCATCCCTGCCAGCGAAGCTGCACATCGCCCCACTCTGTGACATGGTGTGATGGCCCCATGCCAAATATATCAGTAACCTTGTGGATCAGTTCTGTGGCACTGCTTGAACTGGCAACTGAAACTTACCTGTCAGTTGCCTACAGCTAGGTAACCTGTCTGCCTAGGCTCATAAATGGCCCAGGGCATATAGCCTACTTGATCACTATGACCATACATGATATAGTTGATATCCAACCCTGCAAATACCATCAGGCTAGCTATTGTCCTATGTGTTACACATGTGCAACACAGGCAGTACATGGCAGAATGCTACACAGCTGTACAGTGCCATGTAGATGTGTACGGCAAAACACATACATGCGTGCAAGTCTGCAGGTTCACAGGTCATGTCCCTAACAGTGATGTATGACTATACATGTGACATATACACAGTATTAAGGTCGATTGTATTAATGTGAACACATCCAGGCATGTGCTGATAGGTAAAGACACCAGTACAGGCAAACAGACATGTCCACATCAAAACAACATCCACATGGAGTATGAGCAATGTCATCGCATGACACACACATATATGGTGATAACATCACATCACCAGTAAGTGTTGAATGTGTGTGGCTTATACATGTCAGTGGTGTAAGTGTCATGTAGATTTGCAAAGACTTATTTGTAATCTTAATAAATGTGATACACATGTATGTTCAGCTGTACTTCTCTGTGAGTTACTGTGACCTGTCTCCATCATTATGTCTTCCAGGTATGCCACATAGCAAGCTGCCAGCATACAGCTGCTTGGAGGATGAGGTCCTCTTCACATACCTCCTCGACAACCATACAACACTCTTCAGCCATGTGCCACAGGATGCACAGCAGCGGGATGCCCTGTGGGGGGAACTCTGCAGATGGGTAAATGATGTTGGCGGTCACAATCTCACCTAACAGCAGGTGCACTGACACTGCACTGACCTCATAAGATGGGCAAAACTGCATTCTAATGCAATCACCAGGGAACAAGATGCAACACGTGGAAGGCCACTCACCCAGTCCCCACTCACATGTACCGAGGAGCTACTGGCCAACCTGGGGACACCTGCAGACCTCCATCCACAAGCTTTAGCTGGTGTTGTGGAGGTGGGTGTCTCTCAACCACCGAACCAGGAGTTGCCTGGTAAGTCAGTACTGCACATATAACACATTTATATTTCACATATTTACATGTCTTACTGTACAATATGTAATGTAACATCATATGCAAGGCATGTATGCACACATGCCACATACTATAGTCCACTACTCTATGTATGCACAGATGTGCATACTCCATAGTATAGTGTATTGTACTGGCTTATGTGCTAACATGGACATTGTACCCTGTAGCTATCACACAGGTGTGGATAATGATCTTACTACTGTGACACTCCTTTTTAGGAACCTCTGGCATTGTGCAGCGACAGCAGCCTGTGACAGGTGAGATTGTTATTATTTACCAGGCTTGATAATGCATGGATCATATTAATTGCATGCTATCTGCCATAACACATGTACACATAATGTATGGTGGTCCTTTTAATAGACACTGGTCAGACCTGCAATGCATCACAGTAGTTACCCATGTGAAACAATTGAAGACTATATGAAACAACTACACTAAACCTTCCAAACTGTCATTGCCAGATGTGTGGACAACAGTGAATACAATGGTGGAGGTGTGTTTCACTGTAGGGACATGTACTACATATCAGCATTACACATGTTTGGAATACAAACAGTACTGTACAGAGAGCATATGTGTGCACACACTATAAATGTGTTGGAGCTGGAGTATGACTGGCCCACAGGATACACCCTTGTGGATTATACCCTTGCTATGAATGTCACACAATATCATGTGCTATTTGACATGTCCATGACATGTAGTGGGCTGACTGCAACACTGCTCAACTATTCTGCAAAACATGATGTCTCACATCTCATACATACCACCCCTCATCTGCATAACCCTGTCCTCAGTGGAGCATATGACATCTATGGGTGTATGTCATATGGGATAACACTGACATGTGAACTAAGATGGCCTTCAAAACCATTGGACAGAACATGTGTACACATGGCCATGGAGGATGGCCAGAGACATGAAGCAACACACACAGTAGAAGTGATGTACATGTGTGTACACCCTGTTGTACATTGGCTCGACACAATACAACTATGGCCTTTGTGTAATGGTGATATTGCAGATGTGAAACACTAAACATCATACAGGCCTGTGCATAGCTTATGTAGGCATAACATGAAACCACCACATAACATGTCTTGAATATCTTGAGTGTGTCACGACATGAAAGCATTCACCTATACAGTATCCAAATACATACATGTGTTGCACAACATACACATACAACCACATCAGGCCACAGATACAGTACATTCTCCTTGCTGGTGTCAGACATCACTGTCATGCCTGCTCCTCATGTGTGTGAGGTACACAGATGGCATGTGGGACATAGAGTACTGCTAAGTTAGCCATGTGTGGGCATAGTTGCCAGGCATCAGTAATATGGTTGCAGATGTGTAGGCGTGTCATCCGTATACCCTTCTGTGACCTATGTCACTTTCCACATTAGGGTTTAGTGTGTATACACCTCAGTGACGTGGGTCACATTCCACATTAGATATGTATTGTATGTGAACATAGTCATGGCTATGAACTGTATCAGTAGCTCACACTGTATAGCAATTGTGAAGCCACATGATGCCCTGCAATGGCTATGCACATCAGCTCAATGTGCAGTATGTCGCTGCATATTTGTAGGGCAGACAGACAACATTGAATCAGCTGAAGGCCCATATTAGTATAATACGTCCCTGCATTGGGACACCATTGGGACACCATTGCCGTACTGTAGATTGGAAAGGACACCATTGTGTTACACATGTTTGCATGTCATTCAACACATCAGCAGAAGACATACTACATGTGATTGGCAAGGTCATACACCACACAGCAGGCTGGTGTACTGTAAACCTGTGCTGGTCTGTGGCACCATTGCAAAGTAGGGACAGCCATGTCAAACATGTGTGTACAGCCACATGTACAATGTCTAAACTCAGGGGTAGGCAGAATAATGTTGAACAGACATGCACTGCTTTGGGGAGATATGCAAGCTAGAGCTCAGAAAAACATAGTATGCAGTCAACATACCCTTCTGCTCATGTCCTCACACATAGGGGTGGTGGCCAACACAAAGCATCAGTGGCAGATGTACAAAGGCCAGCGATGGTCTGTTAACATGTGGAGTATGTTGCACACACCATGGCAGTGTGGTGCAATGGTGCAAAGTGCATGCATTGTGTTGCAGGTATGGGACATAGGCTACTAACACAAATGGTGCAATACAGGTATGTATGCTTACCACCACTATAATTGTGTAAGGTGCATCCCGTCTGCTATAACACATGCATGCTGTTGTGTGCAACTCGGGGATGTATGATAACTACCACTATAATTGTCTAAGCTGAAACTATAATTGTCTAAGCTGAATGCCATCTGCCATATCACCTGCATGTAGTGTGTGTCTGTGTGTCTGCGTGTGTGTGTGTCTGTGTGTCTGTCTGTGTGTGTGTCTGAGTGTTTGTGTGTGTGTGTCTGTGTGTGTGTGTGTGTGTGTGTCTGTCTGTCTGTGTGTGTGTGTGTGTCTTTCTGTCTGTGTGTATGTGTCTGTCTGTGTGTCTTGTATGTCTGTGTGTCTGGTATAACTTGTAATGTACAGTTCTTGTCTTCCCCTCTCAGGTGTTGATGTAGGTGTGTTGCCCTCCTGCGGTCCACCTGATGTTAGTGTCCCCACAGACTCTAGCAGTGATGATGATAGTATGATTGAGGCACAGGCAGGGTTGTCAGGGGCTGAATCTGTGCCATTGGTTGCCATTGCACCTGTATCACCCTCATCCTCGCACACAGTTCTCCTGCCTACACATACCCCATCACCACTGGCCATAGAGGAAGGACAGTTGGTGGGTGGTAGCATGGAACAGGGAAGTGTGGTGACTATGGAAGGTGTGCCTGCACAACATGATACCAGTCAACTGACTGGTGATGTCCCACACAGGCATGTGCCCAGCGCTGCTTGTAAGAAGACCATTGGCCAACATGCCCCTGCAAGACAAAGCACATCAGCTGGAGTCACCAGACACATGTTTTGGGCTGTAATGGAGGCACAGGCACGTGCTGAATGGAACAACAGAGAAGGTCTGAGGCTTCAGAGGGCTGCTGTCCATTCATTAACTGACAACATCTAGGCACTTGCAAATGCTCACCATCATCTTGCAGATGTTTTGGATAGATGATTGGGTGACATAGTGGGAGTCCTTAACCGTGGCATGTCAATCCTCGAGAATGGAATGTCTGTGCTGGAACATCTGGTGGGAGTGAGGCATTGGGTATGTTGACATAGGTCAGCTACATCACCTGCTGAAGGTCTACGTGAACATGCTACAGCACATGCCCGCTCCCATAGTGGTGGTAGCAGCAGCAGTGCAGCTGGTGCTGTGCAGTCCACACCAGGACACAGCAGGCCACGTGCATGTGGTCCTGGATGGTCCCAACAGGGACATGATTCCAGTGGACATGTGTCATCAGACAGTACCCTATCTAGACCTCTGCCTGGTAGTGCCCGTGCAACCCCTGGCAGGTGCAGGTCACGTGGCCATGGCCGGACACCGTGAACTGTGAAACCTGCCTTGTACAGTCTGCAGCTGTCAATAATACTCATGTGTAGGCCAGCCACATGCCAGACTTGTGTGCATGCATACACACACACACACCGGAAACAAATGCAGAGCACCTCAATGCACACACGCATAACATCCACACATGCCCAATGATATCACAGGCCTTAACACACACATATTATGTCATCCAATGGTGCAGCCTTGGCCTCTGGCAAACATTATCACCCTGTGCATATGATTGATGCCTGTGCCGCATCCCTGCCATCCACACCATCAGTGCAGGGACATGCTCATATGGTCTGATGCACAGGGAGAACATACTAGGTAGAGAATTGTAGATTAATATTGTTGAGTAGTGTTGACAGGCAGCAGGCATACAATGTATTACAGTTTTAGAATGCATTTTGTACATTTGACAGTATGTATCATGTGTAACAACACTAACAGCATGTTGATCTTGAGGTTCTGCCTTCCTCTTTCAGGTGTAGTTGCATGTGCCGCGGGATGTCGGTGTTTGCGGTTAGTGTCCCATATGTACATGTTGACTACACACAGGTCAGTATGACAATACCTGCATGCACTTTGTAGCTTCCACATGACAGTTATATCCTCCCATGTTTCAGTTATGTTTACTGTTCTAATGATCCAAGAGCATGATAGCTGTGTAGTAAGTGACTGTATTCAGAGCCATCACATCCATAGTGGGTGACATCACAGGTATAGTTACCTGGAGTGGGGAGGAAGTAAAAGAGTGGTATGGTGGATGACAAAGGTAAAGGCCAGTGGAAATAATGGCTTCTCATTGGGAAGCAGTAATACACACTGCTATGACAGCATGTAAACACAGACACACCCACACACTCAAGGATTCACAGACACAGTAACACACACTCCGACACACACACACACACACACACACACACACACACACACACACACACACACACACACACACACACAGTTCCCAGTGTTCAGATGAGAACCCCTGCCTATGTGCATATCATCATTATAGTACTACGCAATTACAAGACACGCCACAGAGATTACACATGTACAGGTAGTTGGAATGGCCTAAGATTGAGGACATCGACAAGGATACTACAGTGCAGTGAGTGCATGTCGGGGGGGGTCCACCTGTAGGCTATGTAACAACAGGTCACACCCCAGGGTGTACAGGTTAACATGCGGTTAGAATGCCTGTCTACTATTGATATCAACAGGGATACTAGATTGTACTGAGTGGATGGGGGAGGGGGGCATTAACATTTCACTATGGTAAATTACAGCCTCACTCCAGGGACCAGACAGCCATGCACACACACACACACACACACACACACACACACACACACACACACACACACACACACACACACACACACACACTGTGGCATTCACAAAGATATACACCTATGTCACACACATACAGACACTTTACATGTGTGAGGTTCAACCACTTGCCTATGCCTTTCATTCTACACTTCACTCTGTACTGGTGTCAACAACAGTGTTCAGGAGAGTGAAAACATGGGATGTATTCCCAACCAAACGTGACATATATGGACACACACACACCCACACATGCCAGTACTGTGAATCAAACACCTGCCTATCTCATGATAGGTATTGCAGAAGTACAGCCCTATCGCATTTGCTACAAAGCTTACCGACTCTTTCCTTTGCCAACTGTGCTGATAAATGCACAATATATGCACAGGGGAGGTATTACTGTTACAGGTGTCATGAGGTTTGCCTTCAGAGTCACCCTTACTGCATTCTATATTGTCTTTCACTTCAATTAACAAAACCTGACCTTAGCAGTTACACAGGTTATTGTAGGAATGGTTGTAACACACCAGTGAGCTGTCCTCAGTAATTATTCATCTGCGAAGAAGCCCCACCACTCAGTAGTCATGTCCAAACATCTGTCCATACCTCACGAAATCAGGAGATCCTGGACATTTCTTTTTAAACCGAATGGCAACACGCGTACACATGGAATTAACCTTTTAATTCCATGTGTATGCGTGTTGCCATTCGGTTTAAAAAGAAATGTCCTGGATCTCCTGATTTCGTGAGGTTTTACGTTGTCACAGTTCCTGGTTTTTGCTTACTTGTTCTTGGTTTATCTGTCCATACCTCATGTATGGCTTACTGTACTTAAAGCATATCACCATATACAGTTGGCAATGTTGAGACTGTATTGCACCTTCAGACATCAGACACAGCACACACATGGAATCTACACAAACATCAATACATGTACACATATGCAGTCTACATCAGTAACTGCACTAGCAGGTTAAGAGGATACATTCCACACCTTCCCCACACCATGTGTGAAACATAGCCGAGCATTACACCATAATGGATGTTGTATTCATGCACTGGTAGGACACCACCACCTTCACCAAGTAGCCAAGTGTACATATATGACAACAGCACATATAAGCGAGACACACACTGCAGTATTCCATGTCATGCTCCTACAAACTGTTACTTGACAGTGCCATGGTGAAGCCAGGGCACTGTAATGGTCAACAGTGAGCACATCATATTTGCCACACACACACCACATGTTTACTGGAAGAGTGCCAGCAATGTGCTCTGTTAGAGCTAGGCAGTACACTTGTTCAAGCATGTGCGAGGTCTGTGGCTTATAAACATCTCACCCCAGCACGTACTGGCTATTGTGGTACTAAGGCTAATGTCCAGACAGCACACAGCATGCATGGCTTGCAATTGTTGACATGGGGTA
>NC_056735.1:1731714880-1731719880 GCF_019279795.1 Protopterus annectens | reverse complement strand
GGTGCAGTGTCAACCTGCTGTCTATAAGCAGGTCCTGCCACACCAGGCCAGTATTGGCATATCTGAGGATAACAGTCTGTATACATAACATATGCCAGCCAAAACAGGTACACATGTACATGTCACAGTACATTATTGTGGGACGTGCACATCCCAGGCAATGTCCATGTCAAGGACTATCAAACACAGACATGGCATGCATTGCAAAGCAATGGCCATACATAATGGTAACCAGGATGTCAGGACAGTTCATACAATACCCATCTGTATGAGACATTGCAGACACTTCACCCCTGTACCACACTGCACACCATTGTCGGGTGGCGTGATGCCAAGGATTACCCCTCACCCAACCTTGTACAGCCATCTTGCACAGCCAACCACTACACACCTATGAAGCAATGCACACATGCATGTCAGTAATGGCACCTTGTGTCTGCGTGTGGGGTATGATGATCCCAACCACAGTCACACCCAGTATAACTCCCATTGGCATACCAACAGCTGTCAGACACGTTCACATGCCCTAGCCCATAGAACCTCCAGATATCCCATGTGGTGCATGTAGTACCTGTGCATCACTGCAGTGTGGCAAACTAAGTAGTTAGGAAGTATATTTGTGGGCCTGGCAAAGTGTGGCAATGTGAGTCCCTTAGAGTGTGGTTGTGTTGACAATGACATCTGTTCATGTGGACAGCCATGTGTGCTACACCTAATGTATGTCTACTATAGCTCTGTTGCAGATGTCGCTCACCAGCACACATATATGTTCTTACAGCACACCAACATGTCAGCTTTCATAGGTTCATAGGTTCATACTAGGCTATCTGCCCGAGGGCATTTACAAGCCTAGCCCATAGTTTTGAGTTTGGAGAAACTATGCCCATTATTTTGCTGTGCCTCTGTCGAGCAGTGATACTGAGGTAACCCCTGGGGTGTATCTGCGATCTCCCATCCATTGGTCAAGATTCCTCTTGAACAAGGCCAGCGAGGTGCTCTGCCTCACATATACCGGGATTTTGTTCCACAGCATAGGGAGTCTTTGGGTGATGAATCTATCCCTCCAGCACGTCCTATTAATAACCGTGTCGAGGTTTAAGTCTCCTGCCCTTGTGGCTCTGAGGGATCTAGATTTTTTGAGATGAAGCATGTTCATCAAATCTGGGTTTGACATGGCCTTGTATGTCAGGCACAGGTTACCTCTGAGCAAGCGGTAAGCAACTGAATATAGCTGGAGTTCTTTCAGTCGGGCCGCATAAGACAGATTTTTGAGACCCTTTATCCTTTTGGTGAGGAACTTTTGTGGCCTCTCCAGCTGTTGTAAGTGTTGGGTCAGATACATACCGAATGGGGCATTGTACTCAATCATTGGTCTGATGAGTGATGAGTATAGGGAGACTATAACCTCCCTTGATCTAGATGTGAATCCCTTCATGATAAGGTGGGCAATGTAGAAGGTCTTCCTAACTACTTTAGCAATATGAGTGTCGAATGAAAGGCTACTGTCAACCTGGGTCCCCAGGTCCCTGATAACTTCTTCTGTGATCAGTGGATTGCCACCTATATGGTAGCTAGGAGTAACCTTGTTTTTCCCGAAGGGTATGACTATGCATTTCTTGGCATTTAACTTTAGGCCATGGCTCTGGCACCAGTTATCCGTTTCTGTGAGACCCTTCTGAAGGATATCTGTGTCAGATGTGTTTTCGACTATGGCCCAGTTTGCAGTCATCTGCAAACTTTGTCAGCCATAACCCTCCTGTGTTTGCTTGTACTTCAGAAAAGTAGATGCCAAACAAGAGTGGGCCCACGACTGAGCCCTGTGGGACACCACTTGTGACAGGCTTTGAGTCTGACATGGCGCCAGCAACTCTGACCCTGTGGGTTCTGTCACTCAGCCAGTTTGCAACCCATCTTGTAATGTATGGGTTTACATTTAAGTTGATGAGTTTTTCAATGATGCCCGAGTGGGGTATTGTATCGAAAGCCTTCGCCAGGTCTAGGTAGGCTGTATGGACCGCCTTTCCCTCGTCAATGGCCTTGGTGACTGTTTCAAAAAAGTCAACCAAGTTTAAAAGGCATGATCTGCCTTTGACAAAGCCAAACTGGGTTGGATCCAAAGTCTGCAAATTCCGTATGTCTTTATTTATGAGATCCATTATGATCCTCTCCATGGCTTTGCAGATAAGGCTTGTCAAGCTAATGGGACGGTAATTTCCAGGGTCGGTGGAGGCACTGCCTTTGTGAAGTGGGACCACAGTCACTGTGCGCCACTCCCTGGAGTGATCTGGAGGTGAGACTAAGATTAAACAGCTGTCCTAACTGTGGGTTTAATTCCTCATTGAGTTCGTGGAGCACACAGCCGGGGACACCATCAGGTCCCATGGATGCTGTGTTCTTTACCTTGGAGAGAGCAGTTCTCACCTGGGCGTTAGAGATGTTTGGGGGACTACAATCATTTGGTATAGATATCTCTCCTTTTGGGGGGGAGGGGGGGAGAAGTTTGCACTGAACCTGTCAGCCAGTATGTTGGCAATGTCTGTAGGATCAGTAATCTTCACATCATTTTGAACTAATTCTGAGCATATCTGGGAGTTTCCTGTGTCTTTGTGTCACATGGTGTAACTGCATCCACTTGTAATAGTAATGACTAGTCACTCAGGGGATTGAACCACTGTACTGGTAGGTGTGTGACAGACGATGCTTAGGTTTTAGTCTCCAAGCCCTTCTCTGATATACTTTGCCTCTGTCTGTCCCTCCCACACACTCTCTGGTGGATGTGGAGTTGTACACCTGCTCAGCAACAGCTTGTGTTTTGTAAGGGATGGTCATGATCAGGTGATGGCTTCTGCACCTATTGCAGTCCTCCTCTAGCTGATTGCATGTGGAACAGCTGTGGTGATGTTCCCATAGCCAATTGCATGGAAACACAGTACAATATCTAGGAACATCATGTTGGTGTTTGCCCATGACAGTCACTGTGAGTGGACTCTGGATCTGGTGTTTGGTAAACGGCATCACAGATGATATCTGGATGTTCCTCAAACAACATACACAGTGAAAAATAGCCTAAAGACAGGAGGGTGATGTGCCAGACATGACTACAGCATGTAAGTGTAGCCATGCCAGTTTAACAAAGTTGTGTACGGTAATGGCTATTCTGCATGCTTTAAAACTGACAAGACAGTGCTCAGTTTGTGAGGGATCCCCCATCTGTAGGGCCATCTGTGGACTGGTCAGTGTGTGGAACCATTTGTTTCCTATGTTACTCACTGAACACACATCTGTGAACTGCAGATGCATAATGTGAGGATTGCGGTCAGTGCATGGTGATAGTGATGAGAGTTACTGCCATCTCATCTCTGATTGGACATATGTCACATGAGTCAGTGGTATGACAGTCACTGTCTGGGGTTCTCAGTGACATTCCAATAATGAGCCACTGTTCATAGCTGCAGTCACAAGTCTTCTACACTTTGTACAGATGTCATGCAGTACATATGCATGTGTTGTGCTCCCTCTACAAATGTATACCAACTGTTGTGTTGGGTTGATGGTCATATCTATGCATGCTGTTATAAGTAATCCTGAATGCTGTTGACTGTTACTAAGCCATATATGTGTTAAAACTGCAACACCATAGGCTGTATGGGTTTGGAGGTCCCGGCAGAACCTCTTGTCACACTTCAGCTGGCCATGGCACTGGGCTCCAGCACATCTGGGGCCCAGCCTTGGACCTCCACCTCTGTTGGCTTTGCACCACCTTCTGTTGGAGCTGCCACTGAGGATGGGGCTTGTCCCCCCTGGGAGCAAGTCCAGACAGGGACTTGTCCGCTGTCATACAGTCCCGGATGTGGTGCATAGGGGGCTCAATAAGGGAGTTTTGAGGCCAGATATGCCAGCTCGAGGGCAGAGTGTCACATTTACAGGGTGAGCCTGCCCCTCCTAGACAGCCCCCAGCACTGCCATCTTTGCGGCTGTTTTGGTGCAGTTGTGGCTGCCTATGGCTGGGGACCTCCATCCAACTGTTTCCATCTGGGGGCTCATGGGCTTGTGACTGCCAAACACCCCTCCCCGTCCAAGGTGTATCCCCCCACATGTGTCATATAGCGACCCTGTATTCTGTCTTATCTGTCATCCTACCCAACCTATCCTCCACGAGCATACCTACTCTCCTTCCCCCACATCCCATTCTCACACTACGGAAACTAAAGGCCAATCAGTTCCTAGCCCCATACATAGCTGTCCATTTCACACGTGTCCACTGGACACATGTAACCCTTTTAATATGCATCACAACATACTCCAGTTGTCCTCACCCCTGCCTCCCAGGCACACAATCCCAGTATGCACATGACTCCTAAAGGTTCCAGGTACACATGATGCAGACAACCCCACTGTACACACAACACTACCGGTCCCTCTGTGGTTACTCCATTTACCTTTTTCATGATGATGATGTCGCACACAGCACCTTGCAAGAGTACTGTTCTCACATAATGATTGGACAGGAACTGTTGTGTTAATGTAAATAAAATGCACAGAGTGATGTATTTGGCCAATGTACAAATGTTCGCATGTATTAATGGCACATCTGTCTGAGGGAGTCTTGATATTACATAGGACAACACCACTACATAATACAGGCATTGCTGGTGTTTCCCTTTTCTTTCTTTTGTAATGCTTTGTTGTCACATGGGATGTTCTTGATATATCTATATCAATATATATATATATATATATATATATATATATATATATATATATACACTACCTTTCTTTCCACCCCACTAACTACCTTGATTATAGCAAGCTCAGATGCTCATAAGCCTAGTACTTATTATACAGTAGGAACTTCTTATTGTAACATTTGTTAATGTCTGTTATGTACTTCGCAGATAAAGATTCTACTTGTCTACTGATGTACTATGTTCTTCATCTGTAAATATGTCTGTAATTAATTGCTATGTTAAATTGTTAATCGCTATGTAATCCAATGTAAC